>NC_142607.1:1592721-1753671 GCF_041222555.1 Hakea prostrata
GTGCACTCAATTCTCTTGATCTAGATTATTCCTTCTTCTTGGTTCTTCAATTCTTCACATGATCTTCAAGCATCAAGTCCTCATACTCCAACTCATTGTTGAGTCTTGGGTTTGGTCTTCATTTATGTCTTGATTTCACTCATTTGTGTCTTAATCATCCTTGCCTTGGTTCGTTTATATTGACTTAATTCATTAGGCTTGATCTAATTAGACACATCTAAAACAAGACATTAGAGCCTTATGTTTGTTATCATCAAAACTAATTTGGGGTTGATGTGCCAGTCCTCAAACCTACCAAGTACTTCTTTGTATAAGCTCTTGTGTTGCTGAATTATGAGATATATGTGGAATATGTAAGTAAATAATCCCACCCACATTGATGGACCTGTAGGGAGGAAGAAATCTTATTGGATCCAGTTTTCCTGCCTCCGATTCTGTTGGCGGAAGGTTGAAGATGACTTCATCCCTCCCTTTGTTGATAATATTTGTGAAGATTTTCTTTATTTCTTTTTTCTTCTCTTTGTTTTTCCCTTTATACTTGTTTTTTTTTTTTTAATGAATAAATAATATATTAACGAAAAAGGAAAAAACAAGAACGGTCTTTAGGAAGAAGACTTAAAAGAAAGGTTAAGGCCCCAGGAGATGGGTATCATCGATCAGGGGATTGGGAGTAGTTACAAGTCTAGTAGAAACATCAAAATAGATGGCATTCCAAATCATATATTTTGATTGAGATTTGGAAGTCCATCTCCGAAGATTGCGTTCCCACCAAAGATTATGGACAGCGGCACAAAACAATAGTTACCCACCCGATCGCAAATAAAAGAACTTGGGAAGTTTCTCAAAATCCAAGACCACTCACTAGCAAAACCAAAAGATCGCCTCAAACGGAGCCAAATATAGGATAGGGCTTTTTCCAAGATAGATCTGGAAAAAGGGCAAGAAAAGAAAAGGTGATTAAGGTCCTCCAAACCATTCCAACAAAGGATACAGCTTGGGTTAACTGGGATATGGTAGCCAACAAGGAAGGATTGGGTAGGGAGTTCGTTGATAGTTAGGTTTAGTTATAATTATTTGATGAGTATGTGGACCTAAGTACATGGTAGGCTATTCTGAATCTTATCATAAGCTCTACGGTTCTCATTTTCTCTCGTCTTGCTTTGCCTTGTCTCTTTTCTCTTAGGGGGACTGGTTTCCTGGTTTTTACTTCATCAAAATCCTTATTTTTGTGTTAATGCAAGTTTAGCTCTGGTCAATGATTGTTAACCCTTTTCTGCCCACTTCCGTTTTTCCTAGCAATCAAACTCTTGGAAAATCTGGTTATTTGGTTGATTGTGCCTCTGCCTTTTAACCAAGGAATATTCACTGTTTTCCCATTATATTATTTAGTTAAGTATTCTATTTGTCTATTGGTCCAGTAGCGAACCCAAGCAGGGGTTTTGCATCTCGCTATCACCACATTCCCATGAATTTATTTATGTATGAATGAGTTTTGATACTTTTTTGGTGGAGGGGTGATAAGCTTGAATGACCTTATGTCTTCTGAAATCTGGCTGCTTAGGTGAACCTTCCAATGTCACAGGAAATAGATTGAAATCACTGGTTAAGCGTGGCTACTTGTACCCCCCCCCCCCCCCAACATGGGACCTTAATCCAGACCATGCGAGTTTCCATAGAAGTAAAAATCTTGGTAGGGAAAAGTATAGGAAGTAAAGGCATAGATGTTTTCTTGGTCTGCAAACTTTATTAGCCATTTTCTGCTTCAGATCCATCTACTTGCAGCTACAGGTTGAAATGAAATTGGTGGCTATCTTGAGACAATGTTTTTTGTAAATAAAAGACTCGCAAATGATGCTGTCAAACCAAAATTTCTTCCTCCATTTCCTGCAATAACATATTTGTTTCTGCTAGGCTAGGTTTGCGGACCGGTGATCTGGTCAAATATTCAGCTTTCTCTTCTCTGATGTCAAAGCTGCTGTGTAGGGGCCAAAGTTTGCTGATATATCAAGGATTCTGCAAGCTGAACATGTTCCTGCAATTTGTTCACTCATTGCATCTATGCATAGGTGTGTAGGCCTATGGCGCTTACAAGAGGTAATTGTGATTGAGCTGACTAGATTTTTTTTTCCCCCTGCAGCTCTCGGATAATTTCCTTTTGTCCTGTGGATGCGTCTCCTTTTTGCAGCCACACTGTCGACCTATACAGACAGATTTTGTGCCTGTGACATGATTCAGAAGTTCGGGTGTTCTTCTTAATGATTGTCCTTAACTTGTTTTAGAACATAACACTGATATTTTTTTAATTACTTGTTTTCCTCTACAAGGTGTTGGGCCGGTACAAGTGGCCTGAATCTCTGGAAACTGATTTCGTTTATGGTGAGAGTTCTAGTAATATGATATGCTACAAAAAGGGAATTACAAAACATCAGTGGTGATTCTGATTCTTTTTTCCTTCTTTTGTTGTTGCAAAGGTTCATCTTCAATTGGAACATCAGTCAATGCAAACTTTTTAGCTGCATTTTCAGCAGCTGCTGGAAAGAAGTTCTCTCAATTCTCAGACTCTGAGGAGTCAGACCCAGAGGTAATAATCCTTCTAATACCCAGTGAATTGTTGTCCATGCATGTAAGTTTGGACATATTTTTCAAATTTATGGATTTAGTTAAGAATTTTGACAGTGGGGTCGCTGGAATGCAAGTCAAGAAATAAAAAGTCCATCTATGAAGATCATCTTCCCTACCATTGAAAGTGTGAAAGACTCGTTTTCTGGAATATGGTCTTCTAGACGTATTCTTTGCCTCTCGGAGGTATCATCTCAACGATGTTCCTGATTTGCAGATATTGTCATTGAATGTTCAGGTTAAGATTAGTTGATTTTGACTGCCAGTTAGTTGATTGCTAAATGCTGTTGCAAGTTTCACCTTTCCCTACCACTGGAAGTGTGAAAGTCACTTTCACCTTTATCTGAACCAATCCTGAATTATTCCTTCTGAAATTATGATTGTGTACTTACTTTGGGGCTGGGACGCGACACCCAAAGTTGGATTGAGGTCTGGTGTAGACTTGGGGAACTAGATCCAATGCTAATCTGGCCACTTATGCATGTGTACAGACCCCATAACCATATATATATATTATGTATATAAAAGCATGAACTCCAAAAACATGGCTACATTTCCCTTACCTAAAAGAACCCTTGCCTTTTCAAGCTGTTAGACCTTTAAATAATTATCTTTAATCATTTAACAAGGATGCCCAAAACTGTAATTTGTCATTTTACAGGTAATTATTATAAATTGAAACTCTCCTTCAGTTAATTTAAACTTTAAGTTGTAAGGCATTGAGAACCAGGCAATCCCATCTCCCAAAACTTGATAGCATCTCACTTTTTTTTATAAACACTAATTTTACTTTACCAATTTTTATTATTTGAAAGTACAAATCAATTAATCCATTACAATCTCTTTCCTCTCCCATCTTTTAATCATTTGGATTCGTCATTTGCTATGAAAGAACTACCGGTAATCAAAAAAGAGAAAAAATTGAAATATCAGTGTTAATCAATAAAATGAAGGATTGTTATTATAATAAAACCCCCTTTTAAACCCTTGAAAATAGGAGCACATAACCTGAAAAACATATGCAATGTGCAATTATATATATATATATATATATATATATATGAACTGAAGAGTCATGGTTACTTTTTCATTTCCTTAAATGCCCTTGAATAATTATTACAATTCTATATATAACATTTCAACTTTTCCCCTTCTTAATATATAAAATATAAACTTTAATTAATTAATATATTATTATAAGAAATAGAAGAATCAAATGAAGATAAAATTGTAAGAGAAGATTTCTCACTGTTGAAGAGTTTCCATGAGCATTCTATGTGAAAGAGAATTTTCTTACCAACCAACTTAAATATGGGGTGAAAGAAGAAAACCAAATGGTATATGTAACTATTGAGTTGAAAACTTATCAATTTATTAAAATTTTAAATAAATATAACACCAAAAAAAATTTTGAATTGAAAACATCAATATGCAACTATCACTATTATAGCTTAATTTTAAGCCAAATTAACTTAGTAGGATAACTAATAAATAATATAATTGCCGCCAAAATATTAGATGCGAATATACACTGGAGTAGAATAACAAATTCGTCTTCCAAAATGTATGAACATTTTTTGGAAAGAAAAAAAATATATATATAGTATTTTTAATGTATGGTAACCATATTTTTGCCAAACATATTAGTCCTTTCCTTTATGTAGCTTCCTCAGAGAAACCTCCTTATATATATGAAAGTGATGTATTAAAAAATTTGTGACCTTTTGGTTGCCCCTTTTTATCCCCAAGAGCTCTTTAATGCAAAGGCAATAGGGATTTTCAAATAACTTCAAGTGACTAACCATTATCTTATATGAAATGACAGAATTTATCCTCAAGGGAAGAAAACTGAGAAAAAAAATGGCACTGCAAGCTTGCCTATTAGGAACCCTGTATGTTAGGATCCAAAGGCTATAAATAACAGTTGAGGTATTGAAGGAGAATCTTCAGTTCATTCACTTTTGAGTAAGAATAACTGGGACTTCAGTTGGGCTTGTTTGCAATACATTTATGGTCTCAACGCACAAGAAGGAATGTTTGTTTGTGGAGGAAGCTGATTCAGTTAGTTGAGAGTTTCAGAGATCCTTGGATTGTACTGGGGGACTTTAATGTTGTATGCCATTATTATGAGAAAAGAGAAGGGGAGCAAGGTCGTGCAGCAGCCATGGATGACTTTAATGAGTGTATCTTTGATGTGGGTCTATCTGACTTGAAGTGGAGAGAGAACTGTTTACCTGCAAAACAATCAGAGAGGGAAGTAGTAGAATATGTTCAAAAACTTGACAGGGTATTGGTTAATGATGTTTGTTTGGATAAGTGAAATTTGTCAGAGGCAGTCCTTTTAGTACCTGGCTTGTCAAATTATAGCCCCATTTTGTTGAGATTTTTGAAGAAAGGGAGCCTCCAATTTTCACCAATAGAAGATTACTGTTTGACTAAAACTACCATGACTGAAGTTTTAGCCTCATCCTCCTACCATTTGACTGAAAAGAAGTTAAGGGAGCCTCTAATTTTCTCCAATGGAAGACTATAGTTAGATTTGTACTCATGAGCAGCAAGACCACCCAACATGAGCTGCCACCAAGGATGGTGTGAATTGGTGTTGGAAGTATGACTAAGGTTTCCTAATGGGAATAGATTTTCCCTTTAAATCCACTATTTTAATTATATTTTATTATCTTATATTTTCTATTTTCTATTTGGTATTAGATTAGTTTCTTAATAAGTCTAAGATTAGTTTATCTATTTATTTTTGTATTTCTTTCCCTAGCCAAAGTGAGATTTACTCAGATTGTGACTATAAATACCCCACTGGGGCTTATGAATGAAATAATACCTTCTTAACAATAATTTCTTCAAATTCCAACATGGTATCAGAGCCCTCTTGAGATTGTTGTTTTGAGAGTCCTTTAAGTTCCTAGTTTAAAGAATTAGACCCTGGTTCAATAAAGAAGATGAACTAGGGTTCCCATGAACTTTCAAATTTTGTTCTTTTTTCCTACATTTGTTTTACTATGCTTCCGTTTCATTTGGATTAGATCCAATCAGTTTTCTTCTTGTTAGAATGCCATTCTTCAGACTTGCAGAACTTGGTCTCTGTTACCTTTGAAGATCTGCCCCTTACCTTGGCAATCTTCCACTTTGGAGATCTAACTTTTTTGATCTGCATAAAACGTGATCTTTATTACCCTTAGAGAGTTACCCCTTACCTTGACAATCTTCCACTTTGGAGGTCTAACCTTGATGTAAATTTGGCGTTTGACTTGTGCAGAACTTGATCTTTATTACCTTTGGAGATTGTCCCTTACCTTGGCAAATTTTCCCTTTTGAGATCTAACATTGCTGCAGATGTTCCATTTTTCTTGTTATACCTTAGCAATTGTTATCCCATAAAATACATGTCTCCTCAGATTTGCGCAGAAATTGGTCTTCTCGATATCTAAAGACTTTACCTTTTTCCTTGGATGTTCTTCTTTGGAGACCTGAAGTTGGAGTTAAGATGAGGACAAAGGAAGTGAAATTGAGAAACATTTTATCAAGGAAAATTTGGAAAGCGGTCATTAATTTGTAAAGTACGAAGGTCAAGTTGCAAATATTTTCCTGGACATCTACATGCTATTTTGACCAAGTTGAGCATGTGTGATATCCATGCCTTAACTTGAGGGGGAGTGTTGGAAGTATGACTAAGGTTTCCTAATTGGAAGAGAATTTCCCTTTAAATCCTTTATTTTTTTTTTTCAATTATTATTATTATTATTTTATTTTATTTTTTGTGAACAAAGAATCATATTAAAACATCAAAAGGAAATACAAAGAGAATAGGGGGAGCCACAGCCCTTCAAAAGTTGGTCTGAAAAAGGAAAGTGAGATTCCAGGAACTAACAATTAACCTATTCCTTGGAGAGTCAAGCACAAGGGGACAGGGAGAGGAGAGCAATTTAGAAGAAACATCAAAATGGATGGCTTTCCAAATCCCATCTTGGGATCGGGATTTGGAACTCCATCTCATCATGTTACGCTCCCACCACAGGTGATGAATGGTAGCGGCAAAGACAAGCTTACCTACTTAGTCACAAATCGAGGAGCCAGAAAAGCTTCTTAGGATCCAATTCCAATCACGACCAAACCAAGGGAGAGTCTCAATCTTGGCCAAATAGATGCAATGGCATCCATAAGGAGCGGGAAAAGGGGCAGGTGAAGAAAAGGTGGTCAAGGTCCTCAGGGCCATTCCAACATAGGATACAGTTGGGGTCAACAAGGATATGGCGGCTAATAGGGAATGCTTGGGTGGGAAGGGCAAGGTCAAGAGCTCTCCAGAGGGTAAGAGAATGGTGGGGGATATGGCTTTTGAACCAAACAAGAGGGGCCCAAGGAACAAGGGGGAAGGGGCTCTGAGGAGGTTCCAAGCGGAAGTGGTAATGAAGGATTTAGTGTGGGAAGGAAGCCAAATGGATATGTCAAAAGGAGAGGGGGGGGGGACGGAGTTCCAAATTTGTGTGAGATTGGGGTGGGGGGAGGGGGTCCATGAACCATTAGAGATGAAGGATGAGAGGGAAATAGCTTTAGGGATACGGGTGTCATAGACAGTGCGGGGACAAAGAGAGTGAACAGAATACCCATCGAATGCCATAGATCAAGCCAAAAGGATGTAGAGGATCCAACAGAGATTTGGATAGAGAAAGCAAAAAGGGCATAAGGACGAAGAATAAGGAGTTTACTCCAAATTCGGGAAAAGGTGGAGAGGATCGGGACAGTCCAAATGGAATCCAATTTAAAAGATAGGAGTAAACCCATGAGACCCAGATGGAATCATGCTTGGAAGCAATTTTCCAAATAAGCTTGAGAAGACAAGCCAAGTTAACATCAAGAATGTGGCAGATACCAAGACCACCTTCAGATTTAGGGCGACAGATAGCAGCCCAACTGATGGGGTGAAGGAACCAGGAGGATTCTTGGCCTTTCAAAGGAATGCACAGAATAGAGATTCCATAGCATGGATCGTAGCTTTAGGAAGGAAAAAGATGTCACACCAATAAAGGTATGAGGATTGGAGAACTGATCGGATGAGCACCACTCTACAACAAATGAGAGAAGCCTACCTTTCCAAAATTGGAGCTTTTTCCAAATGTGGTCTAGCATGGGGGCACAATGGTGGCGGGTGGTCCACTAAGGATAAGAGGGAGACCAAGATAGGTCACAGGGAAGGACCCAAGCTTAAACCTAGTAAGATGCAAGAGAGAGGTGTGAGTCGAGTCAGAGATGCCCAAAAGGAAGATGGTGGATTTCTCCAAATTCACTCGAAGGCCGGAGAGGGATTTAAAATAGGAAAGAGCAGAAAGGATGGAGGAGATAGATTCGTGATCAACTTTGGAGAAAATCATGAGGTCATCCGCAAAAGCAAGATGGGTTAGCTTGAGAGATTTATATTTGAGTAAAGGGGAAATGAGGAGTTGGTTAATTTTGGATTGGAGGATATGAGAAAGGATTCCAGGGCCAAGGTAAAGAGATATGGGGAGAGAGGGCAACCTTGGCAGATAGCAACTTTGGAAGACAAGTAACCAGCCAAGGAGCCATTGGTGATATTGGTGAAGTGGGGGGGGGGGAAGAGCGATATTTTTCAATCCAATGGACAAAGGAAGGGGGAAGCCCATACGAGAGAGGACTTCACTAATAAAATTCCACCGGATGAAATCAAAGGTTTTGAGGAGATCAACCTTCAGGAGGGCGGCCGAAGAGTTTGAGGATCTATCAAAACCTTTGACAATTTCCGCACAAAGAAGGATATTATCAGAGATGCTATAGCCAAAGATGAAGGTAGACTGGTTTGGACTCACAAGGGAGGGCAAAACCAACTTAAAACGATTAGCAAGAATTTTGAAGATGAATTTGTAGAGGAGATTGCGGAGGGAGATCGGTCAAAAGCCAGAGAGAGGAGGCACCTGGCTTTTTTGGGATGAGATAGAAAAAGGTTTGGTTGATGGAGGAAAGCTGGGAGGGATTGAGGAAGAAGCTACGAATAGCATGAACAAGCTCACTCTCAAGGAAGTCCCAAGCAGTAAGGAAGAAACCTATGCTGAAACCATCAAGGCTAGGGGCATGATTAGCTTTGTGAGAGTGGATAGCAAAGAAGATTTCCTCCTGGGAAGGAATAGAGAAGAGAGGGGCCAGGTAAGAAGGGTCAACGAATTTCTTAAGGATGGAAGGGGGGAGAGAAGGAGAGAGAAGGCTAGAGAAATAGGAGACAACTTTGGTCTTAATGCTAGGAGGGTTATAAATTCAACCGCTACTAGTAAGAAGATGAGGAAAGGAATTGAAATTGAGACGGGCTTTAAGACTACGGTGGAAATAGGTTGTATTGGCATCCCCCAGCTCAAGCCACTTGAACTAGATTTCTGGCTAAGAAAACTTTCCTCCTGGGAAGCAAGAGTGGAGAGGTTTAGAGAGAATCTTTTCTTCCTCAGCCAAAGACGGTTGAGGAAGATATTGGACTCTAGAAGGATCTGAGCAGCAAGAGAGACCCTAGAGGAAATGTTGCCAAAAGTAGAGGAATTCAAGGAGCTTAGGGCTATCTTTGTATTCTTAAGCTTCTGGGCAAAGGCCACAAGAGGAAGGGAGTGGCAGCAGACCAACTGGATCCAAGCATTTTGGATGGTTGGGAGAAACGAGGGATTGGAAATCCACATGTCGAACAATTTGAAAGGCTTGGGACCATAGTTGTCAAGGCGTCGCCTAGGCGTCGCTTAATCGTCGCCTCGGCGTCTGGGCTCCTTCGGAGCGCTTCAAATTGGCGTCGCCTTATTTTTAGGCAATAAGGCGTCCACTTTTTTTTCTTTCTTTTTTAAATCACGAGAAAGATGCCTAATCGAAGGCATATATTGAAATACTTATTAGATTCCGATTGTAAAGTATCTATTGTTTGAACCTATATGCATATGTATAATGACGCTACATGTGATCAAATGTTAAATAAAAATAAAAACAAACAAAATTAAAAGAGATTAAGTTCTTGACTCAAGTCTCACACTCTCACTCTCACTCTAATCCCTAATCTCTTTCTCTCTTCCTCTCTTCTTCTCTTCCATTCCCGCAGTGACACTCCGGCAAGCAGTTGTCAGTGACAAGCAACTTCTTCTCTTCCTTTTTTCTTGTGACTTTTTATTTAGGGCCCATTATGTGTGGTTTGTAGTATGTTGGACGACTTGAGGTAGTCTGATATTAGTTTTTTTATTATATAAGATATGATAGATTTAGAGTGAATGAGATGTACACAAAAAATTTCACTTTAAACGCCTCAACCGCCTCAAAAGCGCCTCGGAGGGCGCCTCGTCGACTCATCACCTCAATTAGCCTAAACCGCCTTGCATCGCCTCGCCGCCGTGACAACTATGCTTGGGACTAAAAGAAGGAAGATCTAGAAGGTGAAGACAGCAAAGGAAGTGGTTCGAGAGAGAGGGGGAGAGAAATGGGCATGGGAGGTAGGGAAGTGGGAAATCTAGGATTCATTATGTAAGAAGCAA
Organism: Hakea prostrata; assembly: GCF_041222555.1. Lineage (NCBI taxonomy): Eukaryota > Viridiplantae > Streptophyta > Magnoliopsida > Proteales > Proteaceae > Hakea > Hakea prostrata. Next base: position 1,602,858 of record NC_142607.1, read on the forward strand.
TCAAGCTTGGAGGCAATGTGGTCAACTCCACTTCTTCGGCTTTGCCAAGTGAGACGGTGGCCAAACCAACGAAGATGAAAGAGCCCCACCTCCTCAATGCAGGAGTTGAAGGATTCCATTGCCATTGGGTTTGGCGGGAAACCACCAAGTCGCTCATACGAGAAACGGACGATATTAAAATCACCTCCAATACCTCAAGGATGCCCAACCAAGGAGGGGGAGAGAGGGGGGAGATCATCCAAAAGCGGGGCACGATTAAAGCCATAGACAATAGAAAGGAAGGAGGGGGCTGAGGGAGAGGATAAGTGGAAGTGCATGAGTTGAGGAGAGGAGAAAGGAAGGGAGGGTTGAAATTTGCCGGGTCCCACAAAATCCAAATGCGGCCATTGGGGGAGAGAGAAAAGACCAAGAGGGGGCTATGGAGAGGGCAATCAGACGGGCATTGTCATAATAAACGTGGGTTTCAAGAAGAGCACAAAAGGAGGCTTTCGAGTCGCAGAGAATGTGCTTGATTTCGGCTTATTTAGCCAGGGAATTGAGTCCCCCCTAACCTAGATGAGGATGTTTGACATTTAAAATGGTTGTGGGGGGGTGGGCAGTGAAAAAGCTATTGGGGGAGGGGGTTTCAAAAATATTGGGATCAATTAAATGCAAATAATGGGGAGGGGGTTTCAAAAATATTGGGATCAATGGGGGATCTAAAGCAAGGGGAGGTGGGATTAAAATTGAGATACGGTTCAGGGAGAGGGGTGGTAAAAGTCAAAACAGGGGAATCGGGGGGGTTAGGTGAGGGAGGGTTAAGGGGGTTCAGGAGGCTGCGGGTGAGATGGGCAATAGAAAGACCGTGGTTAGATTGCAACAAAGGGCCAGGACCTGTTTGGTTTGGGAATTCATAGGTAGGAGTGGGGTTTGGGTTAGGTGGGCTGGGTTTTGGGGGATAGGCTCACATGGAAGTTTGGCTGAAGAGTTAAAGGGGGTGAGAGGGTTTAGATGGCTTGGGTTAACCGGTTTGGGCCCAAAGATAGAAGAGGCCAAGGGAGGCTAAGGAAGGGTTTAATGATGGGCTTGGTGAGAGCAACCAAAGGTTTCAGTCCACATAAAGGGATATTCATGGTATTCAAAGTTGGGGGAGAGAGGGTGTAAAGGGGATAAGGGTAGTTGTTTCGAGCAGGTAGGTAGAGAGAGGTTAGAAACAGAGGGAAGGTTAGGAGAAAAGCTGGAAGAGGAAGGTTCCAAGGGGTCAGAGATCGATATCTCAAAAGGGCTAGCAAGATAAGAGGAAAGTACCTCAAAAGCAAGCTTTGACTGACCTGCAGTAGAACTCTACGACCAAGGGGCAGCAAGGCTTTTACCAACAAGGGTGATGACGGCGGAGCTTTTGGACATGGCAGCATCATCAGCGTCATCAACGGGAACCAGAGATTCAGGAAACTTGCAGGAGGAGCATGACTTTTTATTTCCTTTTCCGCCAGTAAGTTTTTGTAGTGGTAGGCTTGGCCGACGGAGGAATTGCAGCGGCAACGACAATGGATTCTGTCACAAGGTTCAGTCTGTTGATGAGGGAAATTGGAGAAGTCAAAATTTCCAGCAGCATGCAATCTTTAGGAGGCAGTGGCGGACCATTAGCGATAGGAACAATTTCCGTCGAGATATGCTTTGGAGGTAACAGGCAAGCAGCAAGGAGAGAAATAGGCTTCTTTGAGATGATTCCTACGATAGATGCAGGATTGATAGGCACTTTGGAGCAGTTAGCTTCTTCATGACCAAAAGAGGAATAGACAGAGCATCGAACAAGGATCCAATCATACACGATTATTTGGTTGTAAAGCAAACCAAAATCATCCTTGATGTTGATGCATGGAGGAAGAGGGCTAGAGGCAGAACACAAATATGAGCATAGGAAAGGCACTCCAACTTGCAGGTTTTCAAATCCAAGATTTGGTTCTAGAATTCCAGAGGCAATGCAGCTGAGACATTCTTGATTCTAGAATTCCAGAGGCAATCCAAGTAATTAATCCACAGGGGAAAGGTGCTGAAGTCGACCCTATGGAGAGGTAAGGAGGGCTCCCAAGATTTGGTGAAGATAGGTGTTTAGATCTCTTTCCTAAGATTCCCCTTTTGCCCATTTATGACATGCCTCTCCAATTTCCAATAAATATTCTATTTCGATTTGTTTTGTTCAGTCAATTACAATACATTTTCCAACAAACCAGGGAGATCCCTCGAGAGCTTTGTTCTTGCATTCAATGGAGGAAAATTTGAACAGAAAGATACTAGAATTGATGACAAAGGTTTCCATAGACCCAACAACGTTCCATTGTTTGGAGAGAGAGAGAGAGGTTTTAATAGTACCAAGGGGGACACAAGGGTCGAGGAATTGGCCAAGGATAGCCAAATTCCAGCGAAGGATATCGGGTTCAATTGCTGATGAAGGGCATTAGACCAAGCGAGTGGGGTTGTTAGAAGAGGGTGAGATGAATGAAAGATTATAGTCGATGGAGGAAGGGTTGGTGGTGGACGAGAACAATGATTTCCAAGTTGCAAGGGTGGGTTGGGAGGAAGGGGAAGGTGGAGGTGGAGATGGAGGCGGTGGGTTGAGAGGGTGGGCAGAGGGGGAAGGTGAGTCAACAGACATCATCGGAGCTTCATCAACAGTCATGTTTTTTTAATTATATCTTATTATCTTATATTTTCTATTTTCTGTTTGGTATTAAATTAGTTTCTTAATAAGTCTAAGATTAGTTTATCTACTTGCTTTTGTATTTCTTTTCCTAGTCAAAGTGGGATTTACTCAAATTGTAACTATAAATACACCAATGGGGCCCATGAATGAAATAATACCTTCTGAGCAATAATTTCTTCAAATTCCAGCATTTGGGACATTCTTGATGCATGTAAAATATTCAACTCAATGGCTGATCATATTGTGGACATTGTAATGCACTTAGATATAGAACAAACTATAAGAATATTTAAATATGGTGTTCTCTAATCAAACTAATTTTGTCCAAGATATAAGAGTTGTCATAGGAATTTTACAAGTAGATAGGAAAGGTAGACCCCTAACCCAACATTTTGCTAATTTCAAAAAGATGCATGCGGAATTGGAACTCCATTTTATCCATTTCTTCTGATGTAAAAACCATGCAACAACAACTTGCATTGATGGGCTTCTTAGGAGGCCTAAGGAAGGAATTTGATTCTGTTTGGGCAGAAATCCTCATAGCGTCTTAGTGGGGATATGTATGATTCCACCATATTTTTCATATATAAATCTAAGATATGTAGCGTCTTAGTGGGGGATGCAGTCTTTTGAAACATTATTACTCGTTACGTAGGCTACTGAAATATTTCTTTGCATTGGAAACTTGTCACAACTGATGAAAAAGGGAAGGATACAACCTTCTCACCCTTGAGGTCAATAATGTACTCCTTGAAGGCAAATGCCCCCGGTGACGGAGGGGGTGGTGGGTTGTGCAACGGGGCTGTGGGAGGGGCTCCAAGGTGTGGTAAATGAGGGGTTGCAAGGGGAGGTAGATGTAGAGGAGATGTCAGCCAGGATTTCAGTGCCGGGGTGTCGTGGAAAGTGGGACCAACACAGTGGATCAATGGGGATGCAGCGGAGCAGCAGTAAACTGTCAAGATGCTTCCCTGTTCCATCCAGGTATTATTCTCAAGCCAGTAACTTGGGTACATTTTCCCATTTATCATATACTGCATCCTTTTAAACAAATCCTGGATCTGAAAAGCCTGCTCCCTTTTTAAGTTCCTACTTCTCAATTCTTCTCATTCCAATCATTTGGCTCAAGGTTTCTTTCTTGCACTTATTTCCTTGATAATGTTTGAGGTTGTGATTGGCTGCAGAGAAATGGAAGAGAAAAATGAATTATTGGAGAAGGAGAAAAGGGAAAAAAGGGAAACCTCTCTTCTTTCTTTTGTTAGTCGGCTCAAAAATTAGGGGAGAAATTTCCAGAAAATGAGTAATTATGGTAGCTGTTGCTTATTGAACTGGCTAGAGAAATATCCTCACCTTTTTTTCCTTTTCTTTGTGTCTTAGTGCATGAGGCTCCACAGACACAGCGTCTAGGAGCAGCAAACTTATTCAGCCTTATTCTCTGTTCACCAGAGAGGGTGTTTCTAAGTTTTGAACCTGTGATCAGCAGGTTGCAAACTTGCAATAACACAATATATCGTTAACACTAAGACTTGCCGCTCACCTTCTTTTTACCCACTCAGTTTTATTGAATTATGTTGGTTTTCTGTTTCTTCAATATGCAATGCTGATGCTTATATTCATTTTCTTCAATGACCATTGTCATTTCTGTTATGAGAGTCATCTTAATGTTTTACTTTTGTCTTATGTCTTACACAGAAAACATGGCAGAGATTGAAAGCTGTGAACATACTTCACAATGCAGTTCCTCATCCCAAGGATAGAGTAGGATATCCAATGCACGTGAAGGTGAACTGCTCTCTGCTCTGTTGTCTATATTAAAACTGTTATCTAATATTATTGTGTATCTTGCACTTTTGGTAATTTAGTAATTGTAGTCTTCTAATTTAGGTAGATTTCTTATTGTAATATTGTAATATTTTATTGTAGCTAGTTCTCTTATTCTATGCTAGTTAGTTCTCTCATTTAATTTAATGTCTATTTTCTTATGGAGAAAGTTTAGCTCACATTCTTGTATTTTATATACGTTGATTTCTCAGTAATATTCACACCTTAATATTCAGCCAAATCTAAACGTAACATGTGTTCTTCCTCATGGAAAACAATTTTCCATCCCCTGCTGCTACTTTAGCAATTGCTAACCTTTCTTCTCCTTATTTTCTTCATATTCAGCTTCTACGCTAATGCAGCCAACATCACCTTCATACTTACCTTTGATACCTTCTTTTTGTAGAAATCAAACCGTCATCTTCCCCATGTCTGAAGCTTAATCCTAAGCTTCATTCCTCATTCTAAATCAGTACACCTTAGACCAAACAACCCCCCCCCCCCCCCCCCCCCAAAAAAAAAAAAAAAACTCTCTATGGCGTAACTAAAAACCCAAATCCATCTCCAAATGCTAAACCTAAACCATGAACACTAAATCTTGTTCTAAATCTCTCAAAGCCTATATCTAAAATCCTAAGCCCTAAACCAAAACATTTATGCATTGTTAACCTTCTCGTTTACTTCAACTTCCTGAGTTACTTACCACGTCCCTTGGTCGTGGGTCATCCATTATCCTCAATCCAGCCAAGATTGCCTCATCTGAACAGCTTCCTAATTCATTTACCGCGTCCCTTGGTCATACATAGTCCTATCATCTTCGGTCCAAGGTGGGCATTCATCGTCTTTTATGCTCCAATTTGAGGGTAGCGTTATCTGATATTATTGTGTATCTTGCATTTTTGGTAGTTTAATTATTGTAATCTTCTATTATCTTCTATTCTAGGCTATCTCTTATTGTACTCTTCTTCTATTCTAAGTAGATCTCTTTTTGTAATCTTCCATTATAGGTAATTCTCTTATTATAATCATCTATCTAGTTAGGTCTCTTTTCTTATGGAGAAAGTTTGTTTTCCATTCTTGTATTTATATGCATTGATTTCTCAATAACATTCACGCACCAATATTGAACCAAATTTAAACTTTAAGTAAATCTCTAAAAGCTAAGGTTCGAATGTATGATTCTCTCTAGGTAATTGGGGTCAATCCCTGGGACTCGCAACACCCAGGTACAGAATCCCAAGCAACTAATTCACGCACACGGAGTAGAGTTATTTTGTGCACTGGATATTGATATTTTGAATGATCCTGGAGTGCACGTAACTTTGACATGATTGGTGGGTGACACAGCAAGGGTTGCCCAACACATGGAGGGACACAACTTGAAGTTAAACATTAACAACTGAAAAAGTATATGAAAAGTTGTGGGTGAAAAGGAAAGTAAAAACATGATACCACAGTGATCGATAACAATCGGATGTTAGGTCTGTATCTAAGAAACTGCGTGTTGTAATATTGCCTATATCTCATTGTTGGTAAGATTCTTTACAGGTAGCACGGAGACGCTTCTCGTCAAAAACGGATTCATCTTCTTCTTTTGGGTGGGTCTATTGCGGATCACATAATTTCAGCCCAGCTGCATGGGGACGCCCAGTATCCTATTCTTCTTCTTCTTCTTCTTCTCGTCGTCCGAAAGCAGATGGAGCTGTGGGGACCACTGCTGCTGCTGCTGCTGCCTCCCAGCATTCCAAGTTACGCATCTGCAACTATGAACTAGGGATCATTTTCACCGTTCCCCCATCAGATAAGAGTATGAATTTGGATGACATAGCTCTGCCGTTTGTCGTACCTGCCCCAGAGTACGGTCCCACAGACCGGCCAGCAACATCACAGGCCCTAAAGCAGGCCTTGATTGAACTTCAACTTCAACTTCAACTTGTCGAGAAAGAGAAGCAGGTGGAAGAAGCCACAGATGAGGAGTATCCGGAAGAAGAAGAAGAAGAAGAAGAAGAAGAAGAAGATGATGAAACAATGGTAGACACAAAAGCTTATGCTGACGAGGAGAGTGAGGAAGAGCACACTTACGCGGAGACTCTTTGGAGGCAAGTGGATTCATTAGATAGTTAATTCAGTTAACATTTATAATTGAGAAATTTAAAGAAATTTGAAGAAAATAAAATGGAAGTGCGGTTTGTTTAGACGTCAAGTTCCTTTATTTGGACTGGTTTGTTTACCTTTCAGGGAGCATCGCTGTAATGTTTTTCTCCTTTGTGTAATAATGTATTCGTCGTCTCCTTCCCTAATCCCCTTCAAAGGTAAAAGTGATCATAATATGGATCCGCCCCACCTCCAACTCTCTTCCATTCCCTTCTTAATGGTTACTCATACCAGTTGGTTGATGACCAGATCAGGTCTTCGATGGTCTCAGCTAACTTCACGTGGTTTTTCCTAGCCTTAATTTGTTTTGTTACTCTTAAATTGAATTAAGCGCGTAAACGGCTTTGAAGAATTACGACTCATCAAAATCCCACGTACTAGTTGTGTGTGCTCTACTAAAGTCTGCAATCCAAGGAGTTGATGTTTGTGCATCAACGGCAACATTCATTCTTTAAATCTCTTGTACATACATCCCTTCCTCCTTTTCTAGTCAGATTGTGGATCTAGATGAGGGCTATTTTGAACTTCATAAATTTGAAATCAATCTTCAAATCTCAGCCAGCCAATTATTTATCATAAATGTGCACAGCAGCTCTCTCACAGTAGAAGATGTTTTTCCTTGGAAGAGAGGGGACACAGTCCAGCCCACTTGATGCAGTGCCTTTGGCTGTTCTCACGCATTGCATATTCTCCTACTGTTTCCTCAGGTGACACAATTGCTTAAACAAACCCTTTTTTTCTCCTTCCCTTTGTGAAAGCAGCTGCACGAAGTTTGAGTCGTGCCTTTTTGGGAGGGCAAAATTTCACGGCAGACGGGTGTAAAAAAAGAAAGGAAAAAAATCAGAGAGACCAATCTGCAAGGGAGCTTATCCAATCCAGACAGGAAAGAGAGACCAAATCGTGTTTCGTACAGTCACTCTCTGCTGGTGGTGGTCACGGCGACTCTTTTAGCGTTCATCTTCAACCGTAGTGGTAGTGGGAGTGGGGTGCGTATCAATCGTACTGATTGTGGAATGAAATGATATCAGCTGGGATTTGGGATTTATTTCGCTCCCTCAATATAGCTAATAAGATCCCATCATCTAGATTACCAAAAAAAAAAAAAATTCCCATCATCTAGAGTCACATTTCATATCCACAGAATCAGATCCAGCTTAATTACCACTTTCTTTTACTAACGGATCCTACGGAAAATTCCAGAGGACGAGAGGAAATTAATCAATCAATCAAGAAAACAAAAGCAACCACCACCACCACCTGCTGCAAGTGCAATTCCATGTTCCATAATATTTCAAATGTGCCGATCATCATAAAATAAATAAATATAGGTATACATCATCATCATCTACGGGGACTTACTACTACTCCCTCACGGCGGTACAGTCCAGTAGCTTATACATACAGACATACATATAATAAATAAGAGAGAAAGATGGGTTATTTTCTTTCAAGAAGGAGCAGTAGTAGTACGTACTAGCAGCACTGGTAAATTCAAATTAAAGCATGCATTGCACTGTACTGCAATGCAAGCTAAAAAGATGAGGATCGGATATTCATCAGAAAAAAACATTTCAGACGTCTCTGTCTCTCCTGCACTCGGGAGACATGGTAGGGTACCTGACCCTATCGGTGCAGTAGTTGTAGATGGTGTATTTAGAGCGAACCCACCTGAGCCTCCGCCACTGAAGGGCATCGAGATCTTGGAATTCTTTTTGATCCCACCACCTCTTCCCCTGTGTGGCGCAGTAGTTGGCGTTTACGGATGCCTCGCAGCCGTCCACATGGAAGCTCCTGTAGCTGGCCACGAATGGGGCTTTGGCCCAGTCGGTCTTCTCGAGTCCTCCCCTCGTAGCCCAGTCGTCCGCGTTCCACAGGCTCGAGTATATCTTCATCGGCTGGTTGAAGGGAAATTTCACCCCGAGATCTTTGCTGTTCTTGAACACCCTTATTGGCACGTCGTCCACCAAGAACACTATCTGATACAAGTTCCATAGAACAGCGTAGGAATGGTAGGCTTTCGTTGGGTCGAACCATAGATAGATCCTCTGTTCTCTGTCTCCCTTCCCACCTGTGAACACATTCGTCTGCAGAATGTAGGGCTGCCCTGTTCGGTTTCCCAAGAACTCAAAGTCTATCTCATCGTGCTCTGAGTTCTGGGAAGACAACTGAAACACCAACAACAACAACCCAAAAATAATAAACACTTTGCTGTCAACATCTCATCTCATCTCGTCAAATTAATATTTGCATTATGTACTACTGTGTTCAGTAGTTCAGTGACAGAACACAACACAACACACACTTGAAGCACTTACATAGAAAGCAGTAACCGTGCCAGCCGAATCGCCGGGAACCATCTTTATATCCATACTGAAGTGGCCAAACAAATAAGACCCCTTGGATTGAAATCCAGTACCTTTCCAAAACAAACACAGATCGAATCGAAGTGAAATTTGAAGCGCACCAGTTAAAGCAAGGCAAAGTCTACTACTTTTAGTTTTAGGCTTTTAATTAATCTTTAGCAGGTATCTAATCTATGCAATGCAAAGGGATCTAATCTCGTAAACAAACAAACAAACATCACATGAATGAAAGAAAGTATGAAACATAGAAATGAGTTGAAGGGTTTTTCGTTTTTTCTTTTTTCTTTTCTAACCTGTGTACTTGTCCAGAAAGAGCTGAGCCTCATTGCCGCCGTTGTAGTACTTGATGTGATCAAAAGCCCATGTAGGTGCATAGTTCCGGTAAAATGGCACATTCACGGGCTTCCTGGGTGGAGCTGCCATTGCTCCAGTTGCCAGCAGCGAGAAGAAGCAGCAGCACTGACATAAAGCCCAGAGAAAAGAAGCCATGTATCTGCACAAGAAGCAGCAGAAGCCAAATGGTGATACCAAAATTGCATCTACACATAATACTACAAAACAAAGCGAGCTACGTTGTTGCAGATGAGGAAATGAAAAATAGCAAAGGAAGACAGAACCAATAGCGGGTGAGTGAGTAGTCAGTATATGTGAGGTGGATTACCGGGCGCTACCTGCCTCCGAAAATGCTGCTAGATCGATAGATCAGAAATCGGAAAGATGAAATAGAAAGGGGGCCGAGAAGATCAGGAGCCTTCCTCCGGACCTCAAACCTCAAACCTCAAGTGGAGTATGTAAAATGTAATGTAAGTAAGCCCGCGGCCCCCAACCCTAAAATTTGTGAAAGGAAATCAACTCAAGGAAAGGAATAGTAGCTACTGGCTAGTGACAGACAGAGAAAGAGAGAAAGCTCATTGCTCTTTTGCTCTTTTGCTCTTTTGCTCTTTTGCTCTTTACCTTTCCCTTTTGTTTGTGTGTGCAGGACTTTTGGTCTGCAAGGATTCTGTTCCTTCCTTTAAATATACTTTAAACAAATGCATAGACAGATTCATATTAGCTGTTTTACTTTCAAGTTTCAACCCCACGAAGAAAAATAAAAATCATTATCGTTTCCTGATGGGATGTGTACTATTCTGGCCAAAAATGCTAGCTAATTTGATCATTAATTACAGTAGTCGAGGACTCGCCTACAGCTTTAGTTGTGTTGTGTTGGGCTGTTTGTGCTGTTGTGCAGTTGTGCAGTGGCGAGAGAGAGAGAGAGAGAGATTGAATTATTTGTTTTGCACATTGGATTTTTTGGAAGGTTTCGAGTGGATTGAATTTGGAACCGATGATGTCGTGTTCCATTTTGGCGAGAAACATTGAATGGAAACACCAGTGAATACCAGACGACGACGCGTCACACCATATACCCAAATGCCAATGCCAATGCCAACGCCAATGCCAATGCCATGTCTCCTGGCAATTTGGTAAAGGTAAACATGCAGCAGGGCCCCCACCCCCACCCCCACCCCCCACGAGGCCACGACCTCTATGGCTCTCTCCGGTCCATGGATTCTTGACTGACTCTTCCTCTATATTTTTGTAATAGCGAGTGAATGACATGTGTGTTTTATCTGGGCAAAACTTCCGTCCCACCCAAAGAGTATTGACTTGCCTTGTGAAAATGTTTTCATAATTTTGGAAAATAAAAATAAAAAAGTTTTCATCTGCTTCAAATCAAATAATTGGCATGTGGGATGTTTAAATTTGGTAACATATTATCTTTAATTGTAGTTTAAGCTTTGGGAGTAATGTGAACTATTATCCCACATTCCCACCTACAAATTACACTACAAATTACAAATTACAAATTACAAATTACAAATTAGTGGGGGTTGGAAAATTTTAAAAAAATAATAATTAAAGAAAATAAGTGAAAATGATAATAGGACTCTTTAAGTAAACCTAATCTGCACTAGATCTGGTGTTAGAGGGATTGAATAAGCAGTAATATTAATTAGGATAAATATCTCTTACCTGACAAATATATCAAACACCTCTCATCTGTTGACTGTTAGAGTGATTACGGTAATTTAGGGTTTAAAATAAAAAAATATTTTTAGCCAAGGGTAGTTTGGGATTTTAAAAAATTAACAGAGGGGAGGTGTTTGATATATTTGCCAGGTAAGAGGGAAGGTAAATGATATTATCCAACTAAGAGGGGGTGTAAGTGTTATTTGTCTAGCTAAGAGGGGAGATAAGTGATATTTACCCTATTAATTAAGGTGAAGCATCCGTAATAATATTAAAGAATGCAATGAGGGGGTAAAGTGTAGATAATGCGGCATATTATTCGAGTCCGGATCTGCGACCTTGTCGTTTGTGCACCCCGATGGGCTTACCACCACAAAAAACAGGAGGGCCCAGGGGTGGTGATGGGAGGGTTTTTTTTTTTTTTTTTTAGAATATTTTCTGGTGGGGCCCACCTTTTTGTTTTGTGGTGGAAAAACCGTCGGGGTACTCCCTTCGGGGGTGATGATCCGGGTTCTATTATTCCCCCATAACTAAGGCGGTAAGGAAGGATGGAGAATAATAAATGTGGGCAGGCAGGCGGTGCTGTGCCTGTGATGCAGTCAGTGTGTATCTAATCCAACACCTGTAGGCTGTAGGCAGTAGTAAGCAGTAACCACTAACCACTCTAAGTCTCTAACCAAACCAAGAATGAATCGAATCAAATGATGATCTTCGATTCTTAGGAGGGAGGTTTAGTTTAGGTTAGGAGGCCACAGACCTCCTACATGAGTACAGTACACTAGTTGTTGTAGTAATAGACTAATACTGAATTATTATGAATTATGAATTATGAATTATGAATTAAGAATTAAATTGGATTGGATTGGATTGGATTATTGCGGAGAGGAAGAAGAAGAACCACATGGGTTGGCACGTGTTAGGTCTGCAATTATGGCAACCCACATGGTCTTTTTATAATATGTTTTTGTGGAGGTTGCAGGCATTGAGGCGCCTGACCTGACCTGACCTGACCTGACCGCCTTGTGGGTTGGTTAGCTGGAAGCCTGGAACCATCCATCAACGATATCTCATCATCTCTCATCTCATCTCTCATCTCTCATCTCTCATCTCGCTGACCCCCAGAATAGAAAAAAAAAGAAGTTGGAACCAAACCACAGACAACGTGACAAGTGACAAGTGACAACGCGCAAGGGAAGGGATCAAGGATTAGGGATTATTATATAGGAATCTAGGGAAGGGAAGGTCCCCAGGAGGACAACTGACTGGGCCAGGCCAGGCCAGGCCAGGCCAGGAGAGGAGAGGACCCTAATCACAAATTTTTTTTTTGGTACAAATGCGCTTTTTATATATAGGGATAGGGATATTACATATGTCGTCGGTAAGAGTTGAACCCATGACCTCTCCACTGAGAAGCAGGTTCCTAAACATCCTACTACTCCTCCATTGGCACCCCAATCACAAATTCATTCAGTTGTAATTTGTAAAGCAAATCTGGACCCACGGAAGGAAGGGCGAGAGACTCGCGGCCTCGCCGGTGGGTGTATCTGTATCATATTATACACACGATCATAATTCCTCCGGGCCCCGCCTGCCTGCGATTCCATCCCATTTTCCACCCTCACGGCCCCACCCCACCCCACCCCACCCCAGTGAGGAGTGAGTGACCCCACCATACAAATATATATATATATATATGGATCCGGTTGGTTATTGGAGTTAGTAATCTTCTTTCTCTTCTCTTATTTCTCCAAAACCAAGATTCGGAAATTTTCGGAATTCTCGTCTCCGTGGTCTCCGAGAGGACCGAGACTCTGACTATATGGTATGTAAAGTATAGTGTCCAACCATGAACCACCCCCACGGGCCCCACAGGACCACGGCCACCCACCACTCCCGAGACGATGAGGTAATTATTGTTGAGTGGACACTGGACAGCTAGTTAGTGTGTAGTGTAGTCAGTAGTGTAGTGTTTTCGCTAACCTCCATTGTCAATCCATTCCTCACTCCTCTTCGAGTCTGATCCAGCAACACACGCACCCACCCACGGGCCCATCTCTCCCTCTCTAAGGAAGGAAGGGCGCAATGGAATGACATCCAAGCCAACTTGGCTTGGCTCGGCTCTGCTCTGCTCTCCCGTATCATCAAAGAAAAGAAAGCAAAAGAAATTTTCGCCTTTTAGGGAAATTTTTTTTGGTTTCTTTTAATTTTGCTGCTTTTTCCGACCATAAACCATAACTTTTTCTCTTTTTTTCCTGCTTTGGCAATGCAATAGTTGTTGGATTTGAATGTATTGCACTTTATGGATTCATATAATTATAATAGTATTTTATTTGTAATTAAAACAGATTTTAAATCAATTACTAAAATTATATATTAAACTTAAAATTATATTGAAGTTAAAATTTTAAATTTAGTCTTTATACAAATCAATCCTATAAGGGTTTGGTTCATCCCAAACATAAGGATTAAGGACAATAAAGGGTATCACTTTATGGGTATAAAAGTTGTATGAAATTTTTTGAAAATAGTAGAATCTCTTTATAGGTGATGCGTCATAGTTATATTGCTATTGCTCTCGACTAAATCTCCTCTTGTTCTGAAAACGATGAAACCTGTAAGAAAGGTTAGACGCGGGCCGGCTAGAATACCGAGCAACCGCCTCCGATGGCTTAGTCAGATAGTGAACAGGTTAAAGTCCCGTGTAAAAATCACACTATACTATGTTCAGAATGTATTGGGTGCTTACCGGAGGGGTATGTCCTTATTTTTATATTGTAAATGTTATATTTTTTGTACTTGATAAGTTTATCCGGCGAGGGCTGTTGTTTCTCCTGGGATTATGCCTCCTTGTCATTGGTCTCGCTCGATCGGTTACTCATTAACCTTCCCAATTGAGAGCAGTTGCCATACAAATCTAGCGTACATTATGCCTTGATCAAATTGATCGGTACCAGTCCCGACTACATGGCATGTGGAGCCCCGATCGGGTTTGACCCGGTCAAGTAAGAAACTTCCATATCAATAAGATTTACCAAATCACAAAATCTTTTGTGGGTATTATGTTTTCGTATACACAAAATCTCTTGTAGGTCCCATGTGAATTCAACTCCTCCAACTTCTCACACATCCGTGGAAATTAATGACGTTGCTTGGGACCTGCGCAATAAATGCGCAGGACCATCAAGCCATTCACTTTGGGCGGTGGGATAGAAATTTTGGTCGAAATTCAACGGTCGAGGCCGAAATCTCGATCGAAATTTTGGCTTGATTTTAATGCGCAGGATTCAAGCTTTTTTCGGGAAATTAACCAAAGCGCCTTGAAGATGTAGTCGTGATGTGCGCAAACTGGCCTGGATGAACCACATTTCAAAAAAAAAAAAAAAACCCACTCACGATAAAGAAAGAAAAATAAATAAATAACGCGGACATATGGTCAAACTGTCAAAGTCGGCTCGGCAGGAAGTTGATCACACACTTTTGGCCACACCTTTTTGTAAGTTGTAAGTTGTAACCCTACAGGCCACAACTAAAAAGTCTTGTTCTACTTCTACCCATAAAAAGATATTAAAAAAAAAAAAAAAAAAAAAGTCTTGAATCCTTTCACCAGAGCAGAATCCCCACCGCCTGGCGCGGCCCCACTAATTCGAGGCCTCAAATTTTCAATTCCCTCCCTCGTGTCTCGTGTGGGCTTCCTCCTGGGGGATGGCCTTCTCTTTTTCTTTTTTCTTTTTCTTGTAATAACAAAATGGCCCATTTGGATTTTGTGAAAAAAGAGAATAACATATTTACAGTTGTTTTTGTCACCTCTCAGTATTTGAAATCTTTTTCAATTGTTTTTTCTCATCTTATACGTACTTGCAATTTTGTTCTAGAACTCAACGTTCTTTCTTCTCTATTTCTTTCTAATCCCAGTCAAAATCCAACGTCTCTTTTGGGTTGAAGTTGAACCTATAAGCCCAGAGATGGGGGAGGGGTGACAAGTGTGTGAGGTAACAAAAATTAGATCTCAAATAAGCAGTAAAAAGTTGCACCTATTAAAAGCTCCCCCCTAAAAAAAAAAAAAATAAACCCAAAAAAAAAACATATCCACAAGACATGTCTTGAAATTTCATTGAGGTTTATTCCCCCCAAATAAATTTAAAACTGAAAACCGCGGTGCATTCAGAATTCTATACGTTTTAATCAACATCTCAAACCACCATACGACCCGCGAGTATGCAAAAGACCCAAGGGTATGTTTCTAAAAGGGGGGAATCCTTTTTTTAAAAAACCCCCCCAAAACCAAACCCACCCCCCAAAAAAACCCTCCATCCCCACCCCAATGGCAAGCTGATCCGGGACAAAGTAAATATGGAAAACATTTGGAAATCACATTGTTCAAAAGATAAAACATTATATTTTTATTTGGAGAGCAACTGGTGAAGGCCTTGGCTTGGCTTGGCTTGGAGACATGCATGCATGATGACGGCAGATGCATTATTATTATTATTATTACTGGATTTGGATTGGGATTGGGATTTTGGCTACCCAGGCCTACAAGAACTAGTAGTAGTACGTAGTAGTAGTGGATTTCTGTCCTCGATCATTTCCATCTCATGGGCATGAGGAGGAGGAGGAGGAGACGCTCTAGTAGTACATGTTGATGATAGGTACAGGTACAGGTACAGGTATGGGTATGGGTATGGGTATCCTCCTCCAGTACTACCGAGTCTAGCTCATCCACTCCAGCAGGAAGTCCAAGTCCAAGTCCAAGTCCGATTCCGATTCCAGCAAAGACTCGATCCAAACATGGCATCGGTGAGCCTGACCACACCTGGGTTTTGGCCGTTGAGAATGGAGAAGGTGGTGGCAGGCTCGAAACCCGCGTTGACGCTGTAATGGAAGAGCCCACGCGGAAACACAAACACGTCCCCTTCCCGAAGCATCTTCTGAAACATCCGCTTTCTGGTGTCCACGAACCCCACCACCACAACTCCCTTTGTGACGTACAACACCTCGGACGCCCTCGGGTGCGAATGTGGCTGCACCATGCCGTCCACGTCTATGTCTGTTCTCCCCATAGACAGACCCAGGGTGTTCAGCCCTGGGAACTCCCCCGCCGTGATCGTACTCATCGCCGACCTCAGGAAGTTGTCCGTGTCTCCTCCACGCTTCATCTCTGAGCTCTTGAAATCCGAAGCTACGATGGCAGCTGGGTTTTTGCAGGGGAACCCATTCACGAAGAGCAGCGGCACGGTGGTGGATGTGGAGTTCTTCTGATCATCATCATCTTGATCATCTTGTAGTCCTCCTGCTTTCGACGACGTTAATATTAATGTTGGACATGTATCCTGGAGAGGACTCCCATTATCTGCAATGCAACCCTGCAGGATAGCACCGGAGATGTTGAACAAGCACAATAGCATTCGGACGGTGCTTGTGGTAGACCAAAACGTCGACAGAGTTATAGGATTTTGATTTTTGATCACCATCTCTGATCTAGATCTCTCTCTCTCCTCTCTCTCTCTCTCTCTCTCTCTCTCTCTCTCTCTCTCTTTCTGGCCGGAATGAAATTAATTTTGCATACCATATGAATATCATTCATTTCTAGTCTCGCCTAAATAAGCGACGACCGATGGCATGGAACGCAAGCAACGCACGAGACTTGGAGTTCACTGCCGGATGATTATTATTATTATTATTATTATATATAGATAGATGGATTATGTTCTAAGAATCGAAGAAGCAGAGGAGATCGAGATATATGCATGTGTTGCTTGAATTATTTCACAGGCCATATGAACTGTTTGCTCTTAATTAATTTCCTACCATGTATATCCATGTCTCCTTGTCCCAAGCTGCATGCAGCAGCTGGACGCTTGCTCGATCAGTGTGCGAGCTTGGGATGGTCGATCATAGGCTAGCTGCTTATGTATAATATATGCCCTAATGACTAGCTAATTAGCAGGACGTACCAGGCAGCCAGCATACAAGTTTTTCAAAGTTAAGTCTTCCAAGTATGATAATCCCTTCGAAATTTCTAGCATACACTGCCATGATTCCCAATTAATTCGATCTAGCTAGCTAGATTTCCAAAATAAGCAACTTGTCATTGCAGGAAAAGCAACAGCAACTGATCGATTATCGTTGCAGATAAGTAAGCTTTTCTTGCCCTGGAGTTCTTTCTTCCTAGGACCCACAATTAGCTAGCACCTATGGAGGGAGGGAGGGAGGAAAACCTGGTCGATTGGAATGCAAAGACAGTAGTACTACAAGTATGTATGAAAAGCTACAAAACGCAAGAATCAGTTGACGAAAATGTCAACTTAATTTGGCAATAAAGAGAATGAAGCGGAAAACAGACACATATGATAATGAAGCTAGCTATATATATCATTAATTCAACGTTACCATCCATATGAATCCTTTTTCTGCGTTTTCTACAGCCCTGTTAAAATTTTAATTGTCCAGATCGAGAGGATATATATATATATATATATATTCGGTAGACAAGAGATGGATAGAAAAGACATTAAATTTAATCATTGTACCATATGAGGGACTAGGACCGGAGTTTTTTGTGTATAGGGTCCTCATATAATCGATGTACTTTCATTTTTCATTGCGCTCTCTCTCACGTGGTATCGCTAGCATGTTGCGATCTTTTCCTCCTCTCCCTGTGTTAATTATGTGTTTTTCGATCAGTTCTTTTAAAACCCTTTTTCGTTTCTTGTTCTTGAAGCTTCCCTCTTCGCTCATGGTGTCTGGTCTTCGAGTTTCACCTCTAATCTGCAGTGTTTTGAATCTACTCCATCACTCTCGTTTGCAAATGTTCATCACTATCTTTTTTTTAAGTTGTCTTCGAACAACTATTTGGTTTGGCGATTACAATTTATGCCTCTGTTGATTTCATCTGATCTTTTAGGGTTTGTGGATGGTTCAAAGCCTTGTCCGCCCCCATTTCTTGAGCTTGATTCGCCATCCCCGACTCCCAATCCTGAGTTTTTCATCTTGAAGAAGCGTGATCAGCTGTTATTGAGTTGGCTATCTCTTTGTTAACGGAATCGGACCATTCTAAGGTTGTTGGATCTACAACATCTAAACAGGTTTGGGATTCTCTTGTAGCGACCTATACATCTCCCTCTCAAACTCGTGTTATGTAGCTGCGAATGCAACTTCATAACACTAAGAAGGGATCCAACTCTATGCAGACGTATTTGCTTAAGATCAAGCAATTGTTCAATGCTTTATCTCTTGCATCCTCTCCAATTTATGACATTGATTTGGTTCTTTTTGCCCTTTGAGGCTTGGGTACGGATTACCAAAGTATTATAACCTCTATTACGAATAGAGAATCACCGATGAAGTTTTTAGATCTGAGGGGTCTTCTTCTATGTGATGAAATTCAATAGGCTAGTATTCTTCAAGAAATTTCCAAAGTCACTGCTTAGATGGCTTCATCGTCTATTTCCTCTACTCCTTTGTTTGTGTAAATCGTTTCTCTCAAGGAGGTCATCGCTATGGTTGTAGATATTCTGGCGGTCGATCTTTAGGTGGCTGGAATTTGTTTGGTCAATCTTCTGGTGGTCATCACTTCGACGGTGGTTTATTTTGTCAAATCTGTGATAAGGCAGGGCATGTTACCAATAATTGCTTTTAGCTTCCGCGGTTTGCTTACCTCTTTTGTTACTCTTCAAACTTGATTAGCATGTTTTTCTAGCCCTCTCAGTTGTTTTGATGTTCGTCGTTCAATTAATTGGATATCATATACAAGGGCAACTAATCATTTGACCTCTAATCTTAATTTTATTAGTAACACTTCTAAGTATCTTGGCCCTGAATCGGCAGTTATTGGAGATGCTAAGTTATGTGTATTAAGCATATTGGTAAGTTTTCCATTTCTTCTACAACAACTAGACTCAGTTTGAATGATGTATTACGTGTACCAAATGCTTATCATCATCTTCTGTCTGTGAGCAAGTTGACTAATGATCATCCTATTTTCTTTGAATTTCATCCTCAACAATTTTTTGTCAAGGATCACTCCTCAGGTTAGGTCCTACTGAAAAGAAAGCTAAAGGATGGATTATATTAGTTCTCTAATTCCAAGGTGGATCTGATTCAAATTGGACATTTACATGGCATATGAAAAACTTGAATGGTCATTGATTGAGCACATTGAGGCACCTAGGTTTCGCAGATAGGTAGGTCCAGTGAATGTAGTCCTCACCAATGTGGAATATCATATAAAAATCAATGATGACTTCACAAAGAGCTTCATCCCCCAAAGGGGAATCAGACAAGGTTGCCCCCTAAGCCCATATATTTTCATTTGAGCCAAGAAACTCTCACCTAAAGATTAACTTCAAATTGGCTTCCCTAGGCTACTAGGTATTAGACTTGCACCTCAGGCCCCCATGGTCAATCATTTTTTCTTTGCTGATGATTGTATGCTCTTCAGTACCATAGCCACTATTCAAAATACTTCACTTATTAACATCTTCTTACATGTGTAGGAATTGGCTTCAGGTTTGCACATCAACATTAATAAATCATCTGTTTTATTCAATGCAAGAACCCCATGCTCATACTGACATCCTATCCACACTGAATATTTAAGAGGTCCAATCCCATGATATCTACCCAGGGGTTCCGTCCTTCATATGCAAATCCAAAAGCCAAACCTTTTCTTTTATCCTTGATAGATTGGCTTCAAAACTAAATGTTTGGAGGAAAAGACTTATGTCCCAACTGGGAAAAAGGTTCTAGTAAACTTATATTCCAGTCTATGCAGTGTCTTGTTTCTCATTGCCAAATAACCTTTATATGAAAATGGAGCAATTGATTATAGTTAAGCAGATTGGTAATGGTCAGAGCATTGGTATTCATACAGACCCTTGGCTACCCACTCCCCACTAAGAAGGATCTCATCATCTCAAGCCAGCCAGTTTCTAGGCACCAAGGCAAGTGAGTTAGTAGATTTCATGACATAATCTAAAATGGACCACGCCTTTGTTGCAATCCCTCTTTTCATGGGTATAGATTAAAGATCTTAAAGGGATCTTCACTATTAAGTCTACTTACCAGTTCTACATCACCATTGCAGATGCTCAAGGTAATGTGGCTACTTCATCCGTTGCCTCTAAATTGTGGGAATCAATATGGAACATTCACACTCTCCTGAGAATAAATTACTTTCTATGGAGAGCCTATCATGGAGCTATGGCTATTGGTGAATCTCTATGTGATAGACACTACATTCCATCCCCTATATGCCTTAGATGGACTTGGTTCAACTCGTGAATCTCATCTTATCCCATACCCTCTCCATTGTGAACATGCTAAAAACGACTGACGCTCTCCCCCTTAGAATTAACATTGCCGAATTTATTTGGGAATCAATGTTTTACTAGGTCCTCTTTGTTCTGTTGGCACAGCAAAATGGTAGTATAACACACTCACAAAGATATACTTACAAGAAACAGAATTGGAAGAAAAAAATTGTACTAATAACAAAAAAACTTTACATACAACTAAGGTGTTGCAACACCTTATTTCTAAAAGCAAAAAGGCTCTCCCTCTCTCTCTTTCTTCTTCAAAATTACATTACTACAAATGAGGGGACTCATTCCTATTTATAAGGAAACCAATATGAATAAAATAATAATTTATTTCTTTCATTAGTCTTTTACTTCTTTTTGCAACCTTCTACTCTCTTCTTCTACATTCTTCAAATATCTACTCATCTCTTCTTCGGACTTCTACATTCTTCTTCAAATTTTCACTCTCTTCTACAAGATTCTCCAATGTTCTTCAAACCTTTTCTCTTTCTACAACCTTATTCAAACTTCTTCTTCTTTCTTTAGAATTCCATGAGCTTCTTCAAAGTTCTTCTTCTTTCTTCAAAATTCTACGGTTTTCTTCAAAGTTCTTCTTTCTTCAAGATTCTGACCTTCTTCAATCTTCTTCTTGTTTCTTCAAAATTCTACGACTTTCTTCAAGTTTCCTTGTCTTTCTTCAAAACTTTACAACATTCTTCATGCTTCTCTTCACAAGTCAATTTGACCTTTAACACTCCCCCTCAAACCCAACTTGTCATGCTGAGTTGTGCTCTTAATTAGTCTCTTATACACTTTAGTCTTGAGCGGCTTTGTAAAAATATATGCAATATGATCTTCAGCTTGGCAGTAAACCAACTTCACATTGTTGTCCTTCACATGTTGTCGTATAAAATGGTACTTTGTATCAATGTGTTTGGTTCTATTGTGGGCCGCTGGATTCTTCGCGAGAGAGAGTGCTGACTTATTGTCAATATATATGGTTGTTGGACCTTATTGGGGATGATGCATTTCTTGCATAATATTCCTCAACCATATTGCTTGGAACGTACATGATGCTGGTGCAATATACTCTGCTTCAAATGCTGAAAGCGCCATAATTGATTGCTACTTTGAGGATCATAAAACTATTGCAGACCCAACAAGAAATACATACACTGAAGTACTTTTTTTTGTATCTAGATCCCCCCATAATCATTGTTTGTGTAGCCAACTAGTCTTGGATTCTTTGACTAAGTGTAGAACAAACTTTGAGAAGTTGTACCTCTTATGTATCTTAGAATCCTCTTTGCTGACATGAAATGACACTGCTTTGGTTCTTCCATGTATTTGTTGATAACACCAACTATATATATATGATACCTGGTCATAAAAGTTAGGTACCTTAAGCTTCCAACCAAGCTTTTGTAAAAGGTAGGATTGACAGGCTATTCTTTTAAATCACGCCTTAGCTTCACATTTGCATATGTTGGTATTTCTATTGGCTTGCGACGGTCCATCTTAACATCTCAAGTACTTGTTATGCATACTTATTCTATCACATGAAGATTCCTTCACCTGCTTAAGTAACCTCTATTCCAATAAAATATAAAATCTCTCCAATATTTGTCATCTCAAATTCTTGTGTCCTAGCTTTCTTAAAGTCTTTAGACATATCTTATTTCCTGTTAAAATCATGTTGTACACCTAGAGACAAATGAACATGATATCTCCATCTCCATTTATCTTTGTATGAACTTTTTCTTGTTTATGTCCAAACAAGTCTTTATGGAAGCTTTTTTTATGAATAAAAGGTTTTGATTTCTTTTTTTTTTTTAAGGGGGGGGGGGAGAAAAATCCTCAGGTTATAGAAGGGGTAAGTTAGCAAATATCACCCAAAATAATGAGAGTCCAAATCCTTTCCACCCAAGTGCACTTTGCATCCAAGATTTTGTCTTACAACCCACCTAACAATAAGTGGGCCTAGGGGTTTGTATTAGATGGGTTGTGAGACATAAAGTTAGGTGGAAAGAATTCAAATCCAAATCCAAATCCAAATAATGAAAGATGTACAACGGCTACTCTCATACAGGTGCTTCTACTCGAGAGATTGAAAAAAAAAGTGAAAATGAAAGCTCTAGTCGTTTTTGAGGTAGAAAAAAATGAAAAGATGTAGTTGAGAAAGAGTAATTTAACAATTAAATTAATGACGGTTTGAGGTTTTAAAAATTAAATTAATTGTCTATAATTGAGGGTAGCTTGGAGTTTTAATAAAAATTAAATTTAATTGAGGATAATTGAGGATTTAATAGTAAGATAATTAACACTAAAATATCATCATAGTTAAGGGTATTTTAGGATTTTAACAAAAATATTAATAGTAAAGGTACAATGTAACTTAAAAAGTTAACAAAAGAGAGGAATTTGTCATCTTTGTTGGGTAAGGGGGAAGTACGTGTTATGATCCAACTAAGAAAAAATCAAGTGCCAAGGAAGTAACATTTATCCAAAATAAAATGATCTCATATCACCCCACCCGCGTGGCCCATCCTATCATTTTCTTGGGTGATTTTGAGATTTTTCATCTTAATCTTTTGAAAATTTTTGTGTTTGATGCCCATAGGTCATTGCCTTCTTCTTCTTCATCTTTGGTTTTTTTCACATGCACACCCTTAAGTTAGACACGAAACTTACCAAACACTTGTATTTGTCAAGAATCATGATTAGGTCCCAAGAACTTAACATTGACCTTAGGCTACTAACCAATGTGTGAAATATCACTAAAGTTCGCCGGTTCACACCTGGCAAATCAGCCGAACTGGCGAAATCTTGGCAAAATTTCACCCAAAAATCGGTAGATTTCGACCCCCAATTTCAGGGGTATTTTTTGTCATCTTGTGCCTAAATTTGGTATAATTTTAAATTATTTCTTATAAATTCTTCCATGTAAATACTCCTTCCTAGTCACATTTAACATGTTACATTCTGAAGCCTAAATCATTCGAATATAATTAGAAACACAACCCGTTGACCTTGAAGATTCTATTACAGAATTCATTCATAATTTAAATTGTCTCATAAATTCTTTCATGTTTATACTATTCTCTAACCACATTTGGCACGTTGCCTTTTGAGGCCTTTGGACGATATTTTGCAAAATCGAAGTTTGGTTTTGGT
Source organism: Hakea prostrata (assembly GCF_041222555.1). NCBI lineage: Eukaryota > Viridiplantae > Streptophyta > Magnoliopsida > Proteales > Proteaceae > Hakea > Hakea prostrata. The sequence goes on from NC_142607.1 coordinate 1,626,362, forward strand.
ACGGTGGTTACCGAAACGATATAATTTACCATGCTAGTAACAGGTAAGGAAAAATAACCATTATAAATTTAAAATTTATTTTCAAAATTTATTATGATTTTTTAATAAAAGCTTTATATACCGGTGGGAATAAAAATATTAATGCTACCAAATGATAGCGAATCCAAAACCTCCCCATGAGAAGTTTGGCCTTTAACCGTTTTGCTAATCATTCATTTGTAAAATTATTATAAAATTATCAATTTCAAAACTCATGGTGCTTTTTCTTTTTCCTTTCAATAAATTTGTTGTCTTCCCACTCCCACTCCCAGTGGAGTCTTTCACCATTCAAATACCTCTGCTCTGCCGTCCCTCTTCTATAACATAACATTACCCATGCAGGTGCTCTCCTTTCCAATCCAATCAAATCAACTAAGAAGAAATCAAATGCTGTCTCCGTCTTCATGCCCATAAGGCCATAACCGTTAAGCAAGAAGGTTTCCGAACCGATTCCATCAATAATACATTACCACTAGCTTAGTTCTTGACTTCTTGCTTCCGAGGTTCTTAAAATCCCTAATTTTGAAGACCTGCAATTTATCAGAGGGCGCGCGCGCAGAATTATTATTATTAAGGCTCTAATGATGCCATTGCCGGCCAACAGAGAGGTTGTCGCCTTGTCCTTGTCGGTGGTGGTTCAATCACTTAAATGGTTGCTGCCTTGCTGGTGATGGAAGCGGAAAACCCCTCCGAAGCCTGTCGTTTCGGATTTCTTCAACTTCTCTTGTGCCTTTGGTTCCAATCATTAGATTTATAGGTAGATTTCTCTTATCAAATAGGATTCATTTTTTTTTTGTGGTTGTAAGACTTAAAAAAAAAAAAGAAGAAGTTTAAGTTGAGGGGCATTTAAGTCATTTAACACATGAAAGATATTCTATCTATATTAGAAAAATATTTTGATTTCGGATCGTTAATTGCTAACTCCAATGTTGGCTACCGCCGGTCCCAAGCTCGGGTAAAGGAGAAAGGTTGGTGCATCAAGTCAAGAATCGACACCCGAAAAAATTTAGCCAAACCCTTTTACATGGATTCAACCTTAGATAAAGTCTTCAGAGCGTTGATTTGACAAGTACTTAAAAAAAAAAAATTTACAAGTAAATATATGGACATAATTATTGGTGGTTCAATGATAAATGTAAGAACAGTGGGGGGACACAGTAGTGAATTGCTAATTGCAGTTGGATTACACCAAATATCAACTTTAAACCTATATTTATTTGCATTTATAATTGATGAATTAACTAAAAACATTCAAGATAAGGTTCTTAGCTTGGTGTATGTTTTTTGCTAATGAGATCGTGTTGATAAAAGAAACACAAATAGCAATTAACGATTCCGGAATAGTAACCAATTCCATAAATCTATGGAGTTCCCGAAGTAATTGATTTATCTTATTATTAATCAATGATTTCTTATATAGCTAGAACGGCCCTCACAAATTGCGGATAGTAATTTGTTAAGAATTAGTCGGATTGAAGCGATAGCATCATCATTCGCTGGAATTGAAATATCTGCGAGATCCGGGTCACAATTAGTATCGATTAAACAAATCGTTGGAATTCCCAAAGTGACACATTCTCGAAGAGCCGTATATTCTTCTTGCTGATCAACGATGATTACAATATCGGGCAACCCCATCATATATTGGATTCCACCCAAATATGCTTGCAAGTGAGATAGCTGTCTTTTCAACATTGCTGCATCTCTTTTCGGAAGACGGTTGAGTCTTCCCGCCCTTTGTTCCGCTCTCAAGTCTCTGAACTTATGAAGTCTCGTTTCTGTAGTGGACCAGTTTGTTGACATACCACCGAGCCATTTTTTATTAACATAATGACACCGAGCCCTTATTGCGGCCGATGCTACTAAATCCGCTGCTTTTTTTTTTTGTACCAACTATTAAGAATTGTTTTCCCCTACTTGCTGCATCAAAAACTAAATCACAAGCTTCTGATAAAAAACGGGCAGTTCTAATAAGATTTGTAATATGAATACCTTTACGCTTTGCAGAGAAGCGGACGATGAGGCGATAAAACTTGATAATGAGGAGATCCCCTTAAAGGGATTGTTTTAGGTATGTTGGTTCAATGATAAATAGAAAAGGTGATCTAGAAGATGATATTTTTCAAATAATTAAATGGAGTGGATGAAGTAGAGAGGTGCGTTCAGGGTGATCAATTTATTTCATTTTTTTTAGTCTCAAACCAAAAATTTTTAGGACCGGATAATACTAAAATGGATATGTGGTAAAACTAAAAAAGAATAAAATAAGGAATGATCATATTAGAGCTAGTTTGGTAATAATTATAATAAGCGATAAATTGCGAAAAAGTCATTTGAGGTAACACAACCATGTTCTCCCTATAGAACAAAATGATAACCTAGATTGAAGGAATTAGAAGAAGTAAAGGCAAACCTAAGATAATTCTAAGAGAAGTGACAACCCCATTTAGTTGGGACAAGATTTCTTGGTAGTGTTATTATTATTATTTTTATTTTATTTTATTTTTTTGATATGAGATTCATCCGGGCCAGCTTGCGCGCACCACGATTTACATCCTCAAGTGATGCTTTTTTATATTAATGCCGCCGAGTCAGTGTAAACCCTAGACCTCCCCTAGGGAAGTTGGATCTTTAACCGCTTTAACATACTACCTTTGGCAAATGGTTATAGTTATTATTATTATAAATACAAATGGTTATAGTTAATTGATGATGTTGATTTTTGGGACCCATTCATAATTTTTGAAGGATAGAAGAGTTTTGCAAATTTCATGTCTAAATCATACGTGTAATTGCATAGAAACTAACTATTTCTCCTTTTGCCTTTTCGTGATCTTCTAAATATTATTATTATTATTATTATTATTTTTTTTTTTTGAGTTAAAGCCCACAGTTTATTGTCCTGCTTATACAAATCGGACGGATTTCCCAACCCACGCCGAAAATATCCATATTTTTTATCAAAAAAATAAATAAATAGTGTATTGGGAATAGATATCAAATGTCTGTGATAACCAAAATTCTATTCATTAGATTGAACGTCGGCAAGCAATTATTGCCAATTTTCTCAACTCCTAACCAACTAATTTGCTCGTACGATTTTTTTCCCCACAAAATACCAAATGTCCAAGGCAGTTTTTTATAGGACTAGTCTTTAATATTAATTTAAAATAAAATAAATTATATTTTATAATTTTAAACTTTAATTTTTAAACCTCATTCATTCATAAATTAGTAAATTCACTTCTATATCAAAAATAATTTAAATTGCCAATGGTGGATTGGTAGAGCGGTTAAAAGCCCAACTTCTCACGGGAGGTCCTGAGTTCGCACCTATATTAGTAATATTCCCCCACCCTATATATAAACTCTTCTAGTTAAAAAAATAATAATAAATAAATAAATTTAGTGATTATTGATATATAAATGTAAATACATGTGTTAGATATGATTTACAAGCTCTATTTCTTATTAAACTAAAGCGACGTAAATATAAATTGATAAACAAACTTAAGGGGTTGTTTATGATTTCTCACCATAAACTATTAATATTTGTTTGAGATTTATGCAGCCCTCAATCTAGTGTGAACATTCCTACCAACAAAAATAAAAAAATCTAGTGTTATTTTTTTTTTTTTTTTGCCCAACAACATCTTGTTCTTTTGAACGAATGAAATCGTTTATCTATAAAATTGAACCAAAACCATAAGGGTCTGTTTGGTTGTTTGAATCTGAAGATTTAAAAAATATACAGATTTAGAATCTATGGATTCATGGTTCATGAAATTAACTGTTGGTTAGCCTGAATCTTTGGAATTAAATTTTTAGTTTTAACATCAAAAAATATTTATGGATTCATGGTTCAAATTTTTTTAATGTTTTATAATAGCTATGAAATCTATTTCATCTCATATTCATAAATCTAAAGATTCACATTTTTAGTTTAGGGCCTATTTGGTTACATGAATGCAGAGATTTCAAATCTCTGGATTCATGAATTTAAGAATTATAACCGTTTGGTTGTAAAAATCTCTACATTCATGAAATCTAGATATTCACCTTTTTACACTAAAAACGTGAATCTATAGATTTATGGGTAAGGGGTGAAATCCAGAGATTTCAAAAAAGCTATACATTTGCACATTCACAAAAATCATGTCGATCAAATAGTTTAATAGGATGAATCCACAGATTTCATTCCACAACCAAACATCTAATTTTATAAATTATAACTCCATAGATTTGAAATCTCTAGATATTTGAAATCTCCAGACTCATGTAATCAAACACGCCATTAAAAAGATGAATCTCTAAATTTCATGAATCTAAATATTCACATAACAAAATAGGTATAAATCTCCCATTTGTGAATAGAGAGATTTCAAATCTATGGATTCATGTAACCAAACAAGTCATAAGTGAATCTTATGTATTTGTACAAAAGAATTCTAAAAGGATATTATGCATGGTTAAGATGAAAAATTCAATTATAAGGGAGGCAAAAGTATTAAAATAGATAATTAATAAATATTTTTAAAATTAAAACTCATTAAAGTAAATATTTTTTGATACGATCAATTATATAAATTTTTCTCAAAAAAATAGTGATAATTTTACCATTGTATATTTTTAAGGGTAAATATCACTTACCTCCCCTCTTAGCTGGACAAATAGCACTTACATCCCTTTTTAGTTGAATAATATCACTTACCTCCCCTCTTACCTAGCAAATATATTAAACAAATCCCCTCTGTTAACTTTATACATTAAATTTAATTTTTATCGTTAAATATTTTTCTAAATCCCCAAACTACCATTGACTAAAAATAAATTTTTTATTTTATTTTAAACCCTAAATTACCTTAATCACCATAACAGTTAAAATACAAAATTATCCTAAATTAAAATAATTATTAAAACCAAAACACCATAGTTAAACCCAAATTATATTTAATTAGTAAAAGCCCAACATACCTTCTTTTTTTTTTTTAATTGTATTTTTTTATTTTATTTGATGGTAGTACGTGTTTAATTTTATTAACATATCCTTTTTTTTTTAATTGCATTTTTTTATTTTACTTGATAGTAGTACATGTTTTTTTTAATTGTTTGATAAAAAAAAGAAGAAGGTATGTTGGGCTTTTAATAATTAAAGATAATTTTAATTATGGTATTTTGATTTTTAATAATTATTTTAATTGAGGGTAATTTAGTATTTAACTGGTAGGGTGATTACGGTAATTTATGGTTTAAAATAAAAAATATTTTTAACTAAAGATAATTTGGAGTTTTAGAAAAATATTTAACTGTAAAAGTTAAATTTAAGAGGAGGTGTAAGTGCTATTTGTCTAGCTAAGAAGGAAGTTAAGTGATATTTATCTTATTTTTAATTAAAAAAATTCAAAAATAGCTTGAATAGTAAAAAACTAAGACTTCAAAGTGATTAGAGTTGAATTTCCTTAAAACCTCATAGAAAGTGTCACCTTGTATTACATAACACTATCTCACGCTCGATCATATAACAAAAGAAAAAAGAAATGTATGTATTTTATTTTTCTTACTAATTATGGGGTAAGGAAGGGAAGAAATTGGGGTTGAGTGTAGCATACTAATTCCTTTACCATGACGTGCCACGGAGCCATTTCATATATGTGGGGGGAAGCCACATATGGAGAAGGAAAACGGAAAACCTTCCTGATTTGGTCGTATTCACATAGATTTCTGATCTCTGTCGTTTGTTTGTTCTGTGACTCTGTCCACTCTGTCACTCACACAAATGGCAAAATACGATAAGCAATTAGCCGCCAGGCCAGGGGCAATTACCATTTTTCGATTTCAACCAAATCTATTTTTTCAGAAAAATAAAATTCATTCACCGTCGACTTTTTTTTTCTTCTATATAATATATAATATATAATATATCAGGTTTAATTAAAATCAGTTTTTTTTTTTTTTTTTTAACTTTTATTTTATTTTCTTTTCTTTTCTTTTCCTGTTTTTAACTCCAACATATATATGATATATATACCTAATAAGTTAATTAAAAATCCTCTCCTCCGTATCAGACTCCGCGAACGGTTTCCCTGGTTGCGGATACCGTATAAAAGATCTTCATTTTGTTGATTGATTGATTCACCTCAGGGACAGAAATAACCGATCGAGTTTGTGGATCGTCTGGATTTTCCTTTGTTCGATCCGAAACAGGCTTGGGATTTCTCCTCGACCGCATCGAACTGGTAAGTTCGCAGATCTATAATTTTTGTTTTTATCCAACTTCAGATCCGTTTCGTCAATGTAGGAAAGATGTGATTTTTATGCTCAGATGTTGTGATTTACTCCTCATTATATTCGTCAATCGTTGCTTCTTCTCCTTCTTCTTTTGCTCTTGCTCTTGCTCTTGCTCTTGCGGTATCGCGCTGGATATTGATCTCTGTGTCCTCGTTTTTGGGCTCCGAGTGATCTCGATTTTGTATCGGTTCTGCCTTTGGCTTGATCTGATCTAAGGTTACCTCATGACCGGAGTAGTTACAGGATTTCATGCAGATCGCATGCAGTCTCTTTCGGTTTTTACTTCTTAATGCATCACTGTATCGCTCTTTCCTCGCTAAATATAATTGTTTTAACTTCGCCTTCTCAATAATCATGCTTTCTGATTGCTGTTCGTCTAATCGTGAAGGCATTTTTTATTGCATGCATCTCTTCCCTCAACCCAAAACTTAATTTGGTTCCCCATTAGTGTCATTTTGAATGGTCTCAAATCTCCTCCTTCCGCAGATTGGGATTTAAATTCTGTATTTGTTATGTCGTATGCTTCAAGCTTCTACTTCTATTATTTTGCATTAAATATTTAAATTCCAATGCCCCTTTTAAGATCTTCAGTGATTGCATTGGAAAGCCAGGAATTACTAAATTCGAACAAGGAAGGATGTGAAAGAATTGAGGAAGATTCAAACTTTGCGTATATGATTGCTGCATTCTTTTGATAAAATGGTATTGATGTGGGCATGAATTTTCTGCAGACGTTGGCTGTTGATATGGCTTCAGCGGCTGGAGCAACAGGATGGCTCAGAGGGAAAGTGAAGGCCGTTCCTTCCGGTGACTGCTTGGTGATCATGGGAAGCTCGAAGTCAGAGTTCCCACCAGAGAAGACAGTCACATTATCCTCTATCGTTGCTCCAAGGCTGGTATGCTTGGCTGCATAAACTCCCACCCTCTAATTTGAACATTTGATCCTAATATACCTGTTTACTTGGTGAATTATATTCACAAAATGATTTCTTAATAACATTCTTAGCTTCTATATGCTTGTCCACCAACATACAGTTTCTGATGGAAAATACTGACTGGCTTTAGTGAGGAATTTATATACTCTAGTATATTTGTGTAGCCGTGAGAATTCTTCAATGATTCGGTGTGCGGATGTCTTCTACGGAAAGAAGTCCTTTACTAAGAAAATGAAATTATACACCGGCACTTTTTTTCATAGGTAGGGTGTGTTAGGTTGCAAATGATTCACCTTCCAAGAAGCATTTTTAGAAGACCACAATTAACAAACTTCACAGTGAAACCTGTTGATTATTAAACACAATGACACAATACCTGTATTATGCAATTCTCACTTTAAATGTTGGTTTTATTCCTATCACGATGGAATCTGATAATTCCTGGCAAGTATTGCTTCAAGTTTTTCTTACTACTGTTTGTTGCATTGGCTATGTTGAGATTTCTTCTGACAAGAATGGCATTTTCTAAAATTGAATTGTGAAGTGCACATTGTTAATCTCACTGAAATTCTCAATTTTGCACCTCAGCACATTTGTTTCTCACTCATAGCACATGTAGCTGTGTGGTAAGTGTCTTGGTTTTCGATAACCTTTGCATTTGCTTCTCGAGCTATCATAATGTTTGTTTGAAGGAGATGTCCATGGGATTTTTGTTGAGGCATGGTTTGATATATCAATAGCCTATTCAGGAGGCAGGAATAAGACATAATATTCTGCATGTGTCAAGAATGTCATTTTTTTCACGTAAAATTTTCTTGATTGATCTTTGGCACTCATTTCTGATGTTGATTATTTGTTGTTGTCAAATATATATTAATATTGTAGGCTCGTAGAAATGGTGTTGACGAGCCCTTTGCATGGGATAGCAGGGAATATTTGAGGAAGCTCTGCATAGGAAAGGTGCTCCTGCTGTAGCTCTCATTCTTTATTTGGTGATTTTACTATGAAAAAGAACATGCCTTGTCTTATTTTGATGTCCGTGACTTGATTACTGCAGGATGTCACATTCAAGGTGGACTACACAGTTCCATCAATAGGACGAGAATTTGGATCTGTTTTCCTTGGTGATAAAAATGTTGCATTGCTAGTTGTTTCAGAAGGCTGGGCAAAGGTTGTTTCTTTTTCCCCCGGTACACATTTTGGATATGCAGCCGTCAGTTTTACTTTTCAGATCACCTTATATTGCACCTGGCTTCTCTTTGCTTTTTTGTCTATGCAGGTTAGAGAGCAAGGCCAACAGAAAGGAGAGGCGAGTCCATTCCTGGCTGAACTGCAGCATCTTGAAGAGCAAGCAAAGCAGCAAGGTTTAGGCCGTTGGAGCAAGGCTAGTCTTCCTCCTTTCTCCTTTAAGCTGTATAACAGTTCCATCGATTTTTTCTCTCCTTTTGGCCTCTCTTTTTTTTTTTGGTGTGTGTGGTGAAATGGTACGTGTTTATTGGGAAAAACAAGGTTCATATGATTGATTTGGTCGGGGATGAGCAATTCCTTTTCTGATATTATGGTGTGTGTTGGTGTCTCTCTGCTGTCTTTAGTGCTGTTATCTGATATGCTCATTATTTTGGGTGAATTTTACTTACTTTCCTGTCTTTTGTATTCTGTATCAGATTACTGTCAAACTGGATATCCATTAAGGTTTTTGCTTCTTTTGGTTGTGGATATTTTGGCATGTAGTAACAGCATTGGCAAGACCTTCCCTATAGGGATTAGATAGGAAGCATGGTTTTTTCCCCCCTTCTTCTTCTTCTTCTTTTGAAGAAAACGAGTGGTGAAGGAATTAAGCTATCTGAGACTCTGAATGACATTTCAGATCCCAGTGGCATTATCCCTTGATAGCTTAGACTTGATTTCTCCAGGCTCGTGGGAACAGTTGACATGTGTAGCTGGTGTAATGCATTTTGGGTGACTTCTGTTTTACACTTATAGCAGGTCCCTGGTGCATCGGAGGCATCCATCCGGAACTTGCCTCCATCTGCAATTGGAGATCCCAGTAATTTAAATGCAAGGGGACTCTTGGAGGCCAATAAGGGAAGGCCAATGCAAGGGATTGTTGAGCAGGTTCGTGATGGAAGTACTATCCGTGTCTATTTGCTGCCAGATTTCCAGTTTGTACAAGTTTTTGTTGCCGGAATACAGGTTAGATATCATTATATGATCAATGTCCTTTTAGTGTACCCAGTGCTTTATATTTGTTCTTTCCTCATTCCTGGTTTTCCACTTAATGCTTACACTTACCCTTTATCACGGAATTAGTCTCCATCAATGGGAAGAAGAGCCGTGGTTGATACAGTTGTAGACTCTGAAGTAACGCCTGATGAAACAAATGGTGAGGGTTCTGCTCAACCTCAACAACCACTAACGTCAGCTCAGAGGCTTGTGGCCTCTGCGGCATCATCTAATGAAGTTTCTCCAGATCCATTTGGAAGGGAAGCTAAACACTTTACAGAGATTCGTGTTTTAAATAGAGAGGCAAGTGGGTTTATTTATTTCTATCATATATTGTGCATCACTGAAGCTGTCAACATTACCAGTTTCATGTGTGATCTGCCAGGTCCGTGTTGTTCTTGAAGGTGCAGACAAATTCAGCAACCTTATTGGATCGGTATATTATCCTGATGGTGATTCAGCAAAGGATCTAGCTTTGGAGCTTGTAGAAAATGTACGTAATTTTTTTACACAATGCATCATATTTGTACAATTTATTTTTATGGCTATATTTGGTTGGTATTACTGTAATTGGAAGATATAAGCTGTGAGCCTGTTTCAATGTATTGAGCTTGCAAATAAGCAATGAATTTGAAGCCTACTGATCACTGAAATTGTTGGAATCAGAATATGTTGCATGCTTTAGTATGAATTAGAATATTCTTCCCCCTAGATAGACAATATGAATTGGGTTTCTTAAATCTCTTGAATCTCATGTTTCTATAGTCCTTGTAATCTTTGTAGCCTTTGTTTTACTTTCTACTCAACTTATGATTTATTTTCATCTTGGCCCTTGCCACTATGAAAATCTTTTCATGCTGCTCATTATCTGTAGCCTACTGACTGTCTTATATGAAAAAAGGCCTTGGCTAAATATGTGGAGTGGAGTGCCAATATGTTGGAGGAAGATGTTAAACGACGGCTGAAATCTGCTGAACTGGTAGCAAAGAAGGACCGTTTGAGAATCTGGACAAACTTCGTACCTCCAGCTTCAAATTCTAAAGCTATTCATGATCAGAATTTTACTGGGAAAGTAAATGGATTTCCAACCAATGCCTTCTGATTAGTCCAGACTCTTGGAAGTGACCGCCTCTTTTATTTCGACCATCTGACCTTTTCCCATTAAACTTTCTAGGTGGTGGAGGTTGTCAGTGGTGACTGCATTATTGTTGCTGATGATGCTGTCCCTTTTGGTAGCCCATTAGCAGAGCGACGAGTCAATCTTTCAAGTATCAGGTCTCCCAAAATAGGAAATCCTCGTAGGGATGAAAAACCTGCGTCCTATGCCAGAGAAGCAAGGGAATTCCTGCGCACACGTCTTATTGGTCGTCAGGTACATATCCAGTTCATTGCAACTGATTCTCATTTAATAATCTAAAAAAATGATTTTGGTGGTTTATCAGACATTCTTTGCTTGCCTACTCTCAGGTTAATGTTTCAATGGAATATTCCAGAAAGGTTGGCATGGCTGATGGATCCTTGTCAACAGCTGGGGCAGCTGATTCTAGAGTAATGGACTTTGGATCAGTCTTCTTGGTGTCCTCCTCCAAGGTTGATGGTGATGACACAGTATCTGCTCCCTCTTCAGCAGGAAGTCAGACATCAGGGATAAATGTCGCTGAATTGGTTGTTGCTCGGGGCTTTGCAACCGTTATTAGACACCGAGATTTTGATGAAAGGTCAAACTACTATGATGCCCTCCTTGCTGCTGAAGCACGGGCAATGGCTGGGAAGAAAGGGATCCATTCTGCCAGGGATCCTCCTGTGATGCACATAACAGACCTTACGATGGTTAGACTAGAACTAATTTTATGTTTCTTTTATTCCATTCTTAATTAACTGTTAAGCACTGAGGTGGTTGCTATGCGATTCACAATTTCTTTCCATTTAAATTTCCATCTCAGGCATCTGTGAAGAAAGCCAAAGATTTCTTGCCATTTTTGCAACGTAGCAGAAGGCTCCCTGCTGTTGTGGAATATGTCCTCAGTGGTCATCGATTTAAATTGCTAATTCCCAAGGAAACTTGCAGCATTGCCTTCTCATTCTCTGGTGTTAGATGCCCAGGTAGAGATGAGCCATACTCAGATGAAGCACTTGCCCTAATGAGAAGAAAAATACTGCAAAGAGATGTTGAGGTACTGGAATTCCCCATTTAAAGGATTTTATTTGATTTTCTGGATTTATTATTTACTTTTTTTTCTTCTTCTGTTAATGCCAGATTGAAGTAGAAACAGCAGATAGAACTGGAACTTTCTTAGGATCCTTGTGGGAATCAAAGACCAATATGGCTGTGCCACTTCTAGAAGCCGGTCTTGCAAGGCTCCAAACTGCCTTCGGCTCTGATCGGATTCCAGATATTCACCTTCTTGAGCAGGCTCAGCAGTCTGCAAAACAACAGAAATTGAAAGTGAGCAGCAGAAATATTTTTAGTTATGATTTGTTGCTCCTATGAGATAGCTTATGGATGCTTTATTACAGATATGGGAGAATTATGTTGAAGGACAAGAAGTTGCTAATGGCGCAACTGCAGAAAGCAAACAGAAAGAAGTACTCAAGGTAACTGGTGATGACACTTTGTATTTGGCACCATTTTCATATGTTTTCAAGTGAATAACATACCTTCCTGATATTTCCTCCAGGTGAAGGTTACCGAAGTTCTGGGTGGTGGTAGGTTCTATGTCCAAGTGGTTGAAGATCAGAAAGTGGCATTTATCCAGCAGCAACTTGCTTCATTGAATATTCAAGAGGCTCCTGTTATTGGTGCTTTCAATCCAAAAAAGGGAGAAATTGTCCTTGCTCAGTTTACAATGGACAATTCTTGGAACCGAGCAATGGTGAGAGCTACAAACTCTTGATTCTGATCCAATGCAATTGCTAATATCATACTTATGCTAGCATTGAGACTAATTTTATCGAAGCTGCTTTTCGAATATTTCTTTGTTGCCTATAGTGATTCCGAAAAGGTAACTGAACCTTTCCTTGTTTATTGTAATCTCTAACCACATGCATTTTATTAGATGAATGGGGCAACTGCAGATTCCAGTGATAAGTTATAGGTTGTTGCTTCTTCTTTTTTCTTTGATCTATGTTGATATCTTTTGGAATCCTGGTGGTTGTAGTGGCAGAGTGTAATGATTCTTCCTGCTGGGTTTAGATAATTTTCCATGAGAAAGGTCTCACTTATTATTTAACGTTCTGTCATCAAGAAATACTTATTTATGTGCAGGCAAGCGTTTCTATATTAATGGCAGACATCGCCTTATGTGCTATTTTCATTTGTTAGTCCCCCATTATCCACCACAGCACATGGCCGAAATTCAAACTTATTGTTGCATTTTGATCCTCGTTTTGGTTCTAATTTCTTAATTACTGACAAGAAAAATAATATACTTATTTAATTGCAACTTTATTAGAAAATTATCATATTGAAATTTAATAATATCTCTTCAGTATGGCTGTGAAAATTGTTGTACAATTCTACTTTCGTACAACAACTTGAAGATCATATCACCATGATCACAGTAGGACATATATAGTTTATAATTTGTTGTATTAAGCATCTTTCTTTATATTTTTGATAATGTTACAATCATAAGGTATTCTGGTGAGAAAACTTTTCCTTGATGTTTCCAGATTGTAAATGCACCACGAGGAGCTGTTGAATCCCAAAAAGACCTGTTTGAAGTCTTCTACATTGACTATGGGAACCAAGAAGAAATTCCATACAGTCGCTTACGCCCTCTTGATCCTTCTGTGTCCTCTGGACCTGGTCTTGCTCAGTTATGCAGCCTTGCATATATTAAGGTACCAAGCTTGGAGGAGGATTTTGGACAAGAAGCAGCTGAGTATCTTAGCCAACGCATTCTAGACAATTCCAAAGAGCTTGGGGCGAAGGTTGAGGAGAGGGATACCTCAGGAGGAAAAGTGAAAGGACAGGGGACAGGGACAATTCTTTATGTAACTCTGGTGGATGTTGAAACTAGTTTAAGTATAAATGCTTCCATGCTACAGGTTTGTTTGGTGACTTCAATTTTTTATTATCATCATGTTTGTTGTTCTATTATTAAGGTTGGTTTCATATTCAGTTTCTTCCACTCCTAAGTATGTTGCTTTTTCAAGTGCCTTTCTTAGATAAACACACTGCAAGGATTTTTGCTTGGTTTATTTGATTTTTCTCATATATAACTCTATTTAGCATGCAAGAATTAGATTTGTATGATCTGCCTGAGTTAACCAAGGAATTGGTTGATTGATAATCAATTTTAGAATGTGGTTTATACGCATCTCAAACCTCAAATTATTTGTGAAGAGCAAAAAGAGCTCTACTCATCTCGAATCTAATTATTTTCTGAGTCTACAAAGTTCTGTGATTTCTAAATATCTGTATCTGAGAGCTTTTTAAGCATTAGATTTATTTGTGTAAGTGTGTGTGTGTGTTTTTTTTTGGGTTGTTTTTCTCTTCACTCTACTTAATCAATTATTAGAAGTCTTAACACTTTTTTTTTTTTTTTTGTTGATTCAAATAGTATGGATATTTTTTTTCTTGATCTAGATTATTTGGTTACATTCACCTGAGCCCTCACTTCTTTTTTTGGTTTTAAAATAATTTTGCATATCTTCAGGAAGGACTTGCAAGATTGGAAAGGAGGAAGAGATGGGATACTAGAGAAAGGCAGCAGGCCTTGGACAATTTGGAAGAGTTCCAGGCAACGGCTAAGCGTGAGAGGCTGAAGATGTGGCAGTACGGAGATATCCAGTCAGATGATGAGGATTCTGCAGCACCAACTCCTGTTAAGAAAGCAGCGGGTCGCCGATAAATACAACAACTCCACTTGCATAAAGTGGTGGGTCTATCTATTGGTGCTGTCATACGGTTTAATTGTGTAGCAGAGGATAGTAGACTGACTTCCGGGAGAGCCATCTTAGGTGTTTTTTGTTTTCTTTTCACCTTCTTGCCTTTCAACTATATTTGTTCTTCGGCTTCTTTTTTCTGTTTACTTGAGGTGAGGAACAATCCCAATTTTTCTTGCCCCCAATACTAATAAGGTGAACACCGGCTTATCTTTCTTCTTTTGAAAGAGCTTCAGGGGATTTTCACGTTTTGATATCTATCCATCCATCCATCCATCCTTTATTCATGCACTTAGAAGTTACATGAACAGGAATCCGAATCCTACTTTTCTTGTGAAACATGTAATACATGTGTTATGCGTCTGTTGTTCTGAAGCCTACTTAGCTTGGATTGGCTGTTAGCACTCCTGAATGGAAATCGCCGTGGGTATCCCTTTCTAAGGGATTTTCAGATCTCCTGCCAACTCAGGATTGGGTTTTTTTAGATATTCTCCCTGAGGTGGGGATCCCGGGTGTCCTGGTTCTGATTTCAAGTGTTGTGTTGGGCACTCGTTAAAGTGTGACAAGAATAGATACTACTTTATGTATGGTGATGTCTCATCAAATGATGGGGATCTTAAAGTGTATTTTCATGTTGTAATGTGGCACTAGTCTCCTTTCTAACATTACTCGTTTCAAGAATTCAATAGAATTCAGCTTGAAATCAGCATATCACAAGCACACTTTAGGTAGACAAGTAGCAATGACAAAGAGAAGCTATAAAATGCTTCTCAAGCACCCATATTTAAACTCTAAGGCATATCTCTGCAAGTTCCTTTCAAGTCTGGTAGGTTTTTTAATTTTGCCCACAAGTAGATCTCACCTCCCCAACTCTGATATAGAGCAATTCAGATTACTGGAATCAGTAGGACTGAAAAGGAACTTTCATATGCTACCCACATGTCAGGTTCTTAGTGTAATGCACATAATTAAATAAAACTTCTCATTGGCCAGCCAACCATCCCATCTTGTGGTCCTGGTAGTTCTATGGTCTAGCTATGTAGTAGTTCCTGTTATGTCTTTCTCAATTTCTTGGCTATATCAAGCTGTATAGCCCTGTTATATCTTTCTCATCTTCTTGGCCAGGTCAATTGTAGAGAGCTAAGTTGTTTATATTTCTTCATAACTAGTATGGAACCCCCATTTCCCAGAACCCATGGTGTCGTGCCCTGCCTTGCCAAGAAGGTAATAAGGATAAATGACTACTCAACAATAGATAGGCTTGAATTAGACAAACAGAGCCAGCCTGAACTTGAATGGCAATACAATGTGAGGATCAATCAGAGTATTCCAAGCCCACCCAATCAATATTGAGTTGATCCAATTCCACCAGGACAATACTGAGTTGGCTTCAGATTTTTTTAAGTTGTAAGTTAAGATGACCAAGACAGACCAGATTGGGTTTGTCTAAACCAGGCCTTGCTTCTGTCTATGTTCAAAATTCTATCACCCATCACTACATGAATTCTCTATCCTTTTCCAAGGAGTAGAAGAATAAAACTTTGAAGATCTGAAGATTATAAAGTCTTTGGTTCTTTCACTTTGAACTATTATTTTTAGTTCTTTTTAGGACTTGTGATGTGGTTCAACCTGATCCCTCCTAGGAATCCCTTTAACAAACTTCTTTCTTGCAATGCAGTAAGTTGAAATCAAATTACTATAATTAAGTTTACCCCTCAAACCTGCTAGTAGATTACACAAAATTCTCTAAAATATTATCAACAGTAAAAGAAGCTACCCAATTCAGGTCGGAAACTGCTTTATCTTTCCAATTTTTCCTTCTGTAATTTTTGGCTTTTCTCTTGGGTGGGTTTGGGGGGGAGTGTTGGCAAGACATATACCTTTTTTTCCCCCCAGCTAACTCCAGTTATTTCTTTCTACAATGAGGGAAAAGTTGCAGAAAGCGCTCAATCTTATTGCATGCTATACACCGACTCAGTATAATATGAAATTCTTTTGGAATTCCTATGGTTTGACCACATTCACACTATACTTTAGCGGACACAATAGAATGTTAAATGAAAAGCACAGATCAGGTAAACTGAAAAAGAACATCTCCGGCTATACACGAAAAATTACCCACTGCAGATCTGTTGATAGCCAGAGGATGTCATGTTCAACCCCAATGTCTTTCCTGTGGTCACCCTTCTTTCTCGGCGCATCACCTCTTTACGAGTTGCTCTTTTACGCTTCACCTCTGGCAAACCCTACAACTCCAGTCGTAGGACCCCTCACAATCCTTTTGCCCCCAACTCCAAGCATGTGTCACCCTTTCTAGCACTCATTATCCCCTCATAGACAACAAAACCTACACACCCTCATCGCACTTTGGGCTTTGGAGATACTACAATCTTGTCACACACTCTTCCCAAACCCCTAGACATCAAGATGCTGTGCAAAGCTTACAATAAGCGATAGTGGACTTCACCCCTCCCTTCCCACAAAATCTCTCCTGTATGACGCCCACGTTCATTAGGTGGGAACCTCCACAGCCAGATCAGATCAAACTCAATGTCGATGGATCTTCCTTTTTCGATCTAAAACGTTATGGGATTGGTGGTATAATACGTGACTCTAATCATAAGGTGGTGTTTGCTTTTGGATAAGGAATGGGCGATCAGGATTCTCTTATTACAGAAGCACTAGCCATTAGGCATGGACCCAGTCTTGCCCTAGATTTCCAAATTCCCCACATCCATGGAAAGTGATAACCTAGCGATGGTGAAGGCAATTACACATCCAGCATCCCGTCACAACTAGAAAATCTCCCATGTGCTCAACGATATTCTCAAGTTAGCGATAGCCTTCTCGGATTGTTCGCTCACACATGTACATCATGAAGCAAATTTCGCCGCCAATGAGTTGGCCAAATCGGCAGCTTTCTCCCAAGATTGGTTCATGTACCACAATACCCCCCCCCCCACCTTTTGACATGGATCCTGCTCTATGATTCTCTTAGATGCAAGATCCCTCGTGGTTTTTTCTTGAATAAATAAAGCTCTCTTTGATACAAAAAAAATAAAAGACCATCTCCTGATAACTAAATTATAGAATCCCAATCGATTGATAACAATGACATAGTAAAGGAAACGTTAAAATGTCAAACTATCTAATTAACAACGAACATATTAAAACGGAAAAGGATGTGAGAAATGGAAAAGAAAAAGAGACGAACATATTAAAACGGAAAGGGATGTGAGAAATGGAAAAGAAAAAGAGATGCAAATAGATCCAAACCTTGACCAATGAAAAAATGTAGGGCTTATGATTCCTCCTAGAATGATGAATCTATTGAAAAGTTGAGAAGTCTACTGAATTATCCGTTCTTACATTAGGTTTAAACGTGAGGAGTGAGAAAAAGGGAGAATATGATATTCATAAAGATTACATATTGACCATTTTACTCTTATGGTAACTCAAAAATTTTAAGTGAACCAACGCATAAATGAGTAGAATGAAATTTTCACCCATAATTTATTTTTTGTCTACTATAAATTTTGGGAATTTTTTTATTCTTTTAAATAAAAATAAAACTGAAAATAGATATCAAACACTTTCAAACAGATGAAAAATTCTTATAATTAGATACCAACAATATGATAATGTCAGAGCGAATTGTTGTCAGAAAAGGCAAAACATTCTACCTGAGAAGTTGCCATCGGCCCAAATCCTATTTGAACCCAGCATAAGTGCTGGCATTTAATGCGTAAAAATCAGAAGCTCAAATCTCGGGAGATTGGATCAAGCTATTCAAGATCTAACGATGTCCTTTAATCCTAAATAATCTCCAAATTAAAATTTCTAAATCAAATCCATTTCCATAATTTAGAAGATTAACAAATAGTTTGATCTTGAATAAGCAGGAGACGTGTTCTGGAACATCGAAAGATAAAAAATTGGGGGGGGAAAAAACCCCAAAACCCCATAAGTGGCTCTCAGTCGGTAAGGAAACATCAAACACTTTTGAAGAGGAGGTCAAAATTCAAATCTCTTGGTGAAGCAAAGCAATACCCTCATGTTATATTATGTAATACCCTTTTCAAAAATCAAAATAAAAACCAAATTAGAGGATAATTTTCCCATCAAATTTCATTAGTCACGACAGAAAATTCTAAATCACCAAATAAATTGACAACCGGAAACCATGGAAACGTCTCATGTACAATCAGCACTAAATGTACCATATGCCCTAACACTCAAAAATTCATGGATGGGGGAAGAGGGCCATTCTATCAAAGATTTTTGCATATGGTTTAACCGTGGACGCCTTAAAAATCTTCCAAAGTCTCTATTACTACAATCAGCATGTCCTCAAGTTTCACGTCTGGTAGCTCTCCTGCGAGGAGCAGCAGTGTCTTCCTTCTCATCCTCTGCTTCCCTTTCTGCACTGCTGCTTTGATCTCCTGTAGCATCAGCAGCAGTGTCACTACTTTTGGTCTCAGTTCTTACCTCAACCTGCAGAACCACGGAAAATGCTGAACAATTTTAGACGGTTCAAATATTTGGAAGTTGGGGGCCAAACAAGCACCGTCACACATTTCAGAATGCAAATAATAAGTTTATCGAACACCTACAGCTGGTTTCTTCTTTCCAAAGAGAAACCTAAAGATAACAGTCAAAGTAACCAGCAAAACAGAGACGAGAATGCCTATTGTAAGGTTAGGTTGTTTCTCTCCCTTTTCAATGAGATCCTGCACGACAAATAACCCATGTTATAAAACCTTGTCTACGTTTGATCGAAGCAATCAGATGCCGAGAAAAAAAGAAAAAAAGAGGGGAAGAAGAACCCCAATAACTTACAAGTATTTTTAGCTTATATGCATCCAAGAAGGGGATATCGGCTACCCTATAAAGGAGGTCAAAAATCTTCTTCTGCAAAATTTAATCACAGTGATTGTTAGCTACACACAACACACACAAACAAATCAATAGAGTGAAGCACAAACAGGTGGGAAGAAACATTACCTGAAAGCCTAATAACCCATCTGAAAGACCCGCAGCGGCTTCCTCAGCCTTCAGCTTCTCTTTCTCAGCTTCAAACTTCAGCTTCCATGTCTTCTCCCTATATGCATCTGCAACATTCTCATCACTGGCAATCAAAATGTTGTCAAACAAAACCCCATCTTGCATTGTCCAGATCTCAATGCCAACAGCGGCAACAGGCTCAAAATCAGGTCTGTCAAGCTCAAAATAATTAGGGTTTGGGATCTGTTGTGGCTTCCAAATACCCTTGTAATCTGGGTTGTCAATGAGTGGGGCATGCCATTTTCCTTTGTAGGCAGGGTTCGTCTTCATTGGTCTTTTCCACTCCCCACAACCAGGTGCCGCCTCACACTTTGGGTTATCAGTCTTTGGAGCCTCCCACTCACCATCCTCTTCATCGTCCCAATCTTCTGGTTTTGTAGCTTCTGGATCATCTATCTCATCAGGCTCATCATCCAGCCATCCTTCAGGCTTTACAGCATCCTCATCTTCAATTTCCATGGGTGCCTCCTCATCCCAGTCATCTGGCTTTACAGCATTTGGGTCTGGGATTTTGGCCCTTTCATCCCACTCCTCAGGTTTCTTATCATCAGGGTCAGGAATAGTCTTGGCAGGGATGAGTGGTGGTTCAAAATCTTCAGCTGACAGAAAATTAGCCTTCTTCTTCTCCTCCCCATCGATAAGAATTCTCAATTCGTTATCAGGTTTCAGAATGGCAGTGTAAACATGGGTGAGTTTATCAGAAGGGACAGATGGAGGGGACTTTACATGGTGTTCGATGTAATCCCCACTACTGGGGTTCTTGTGCTTGAAGATGAAATGCACCTTGTTGGTCGAACCACACTTATCAGGTCCAAACATAATGGAATAGGGAGAATCATTGTCAAACTCCTCAGCTTTCCATCCAGCATCCTGGGATCGAAGATACTTCAAGTATGCACCTCCACATTCAAGCCCATTCTGAAGGCGAGTCTCAAATTGGAGCACGACAGTACCATCCTTAAGGTCAACAGGTTTTTCAAGCTCCTTCACTATTGCGTACTTTCTTGCTTTCTCACTCACAAGAAGTCCATAATCATCATGCCCTTCACTCTTTGCATGCTTCCATACACCTACAGCCAAACAAACATGAACTTTGAATAGGGAAAGCCAGCAAAACAGTTCTCATAGGCCATAATTGTCCAAGTTGATGTCATGAAAGACCAAAAATGAGAAAACCCAGGAAAAAGACAAAATGCAGTTAGTATAATTAAGATCAGAACAAGCAGTTCCATTTCACAGATATTCTGCAAGAAGGATTCACCTCGAGGATGTCGCAAGAAGAAAAAAAAAATGACAATATTCCACATGTCCCAGAGGAAAACGATATGGAATTCAAAACATGAATACATTATCTACAATCATAAAGTTTACAACAAATAATGGAAAATCATAATTTTCTTAAAAGATAACAGGTCAATATATCAGATTTATATTAGAACCAACAGGTCTATCTAGCCTCACAAGAAACAGCAAATGAAATTCTACAGTGACCATCTTGAATGTTACTCATGGTAGGCTACATAATATACATGAACATTCAGCAATCCTTTGTGTAGAAAATGAAATTTAATAATGACTATCCTGAGCTATGTTCCCCTAGAGATCAAACAGACTAGGCAGTGTCTCATAAAAATGAAAAAATACAGCCACATCTGCATATTAACATGTAGTTCTCACCTGATTAGACACTCAGCAGAAATTGTTTGAAAAAAAAAAAAAAAAACGGAGGATGCAAGGACAAACCCTAGTCGGTTCACAACCTCTAGAAGTATGAAACTATGATTCCCATTAATAAAATTTTAATCCACCCCGTGCCCTAAAAGTGAAGATACTGACTATTGACTGAAGTGAGAATACCAACATTTTCTTTTTTTTAGTCCATTTTGATGGATTCAATACACCAACAGATATGTTGTAGGGTGGAAAATATGAACCAGAATGACCATCCACAATGTGAGCAAACAAACCAATGTGACCGCTCAAAAATCACCCACCCCCTCAAAGTAATTTGACTCCGAGAAGGCAATAAGAAATGCAGAAGCCCAAGTACAATGCTATGATTCATCATCCCCACCAAATGAAGTTGACTAGAACAATCCTTTTTTTCAATCAAATTTTACTGAAAGCCAACCTTATTATTGACCCAATCCTATGCATCTCTTTTCACAACATTCCCCTTTAGAACAATAATAGGTCTATTCCTTGCTCCTTTTGCTCCTTCTATCAAATCATGTTGCTTGCCCTAACCAAGCATTCAGATGACTTTAGTAGTACATGTCCATGGCCTACAATGATTCTCTCAACTTATCATGTATTGAACACATTCAAAGGACTTTAAGGTACATATTCAAACCACCTAAAACTAATTCTCTCGACTTATCACATAATGAACACATAATTAACTTACGTCTTATGTGTTCATTCACTAATCTATCTTGTCTAAATTTACTATGCAACTGGAGATATACAAAATGAAATTTGGGAGTTTAGGAAAAATAAGAGGAAACCAACTAACCGAAAGGGGCTAATCTATTTATCATCATCGTTATAAAAGGGAAAAGAAATGCAAATAGTTCAGAGGTGAGATGCAGAACACTATAGACCAATAAACCAAAATGTAAACCATAAAAACAAAGGAATGTATTGCGTACAAATGGCATCGTATGGACGAACCCCATATCACTTGTTACCCATATCTCTTGGGTAACAAGAGATATGGAATCGTAAGGACAAACCCCAAACCAGGTACCAATCAATAGCAAGCAAACGGACATGTTGCAATGAATTACCAGTGATAATCCAGTTTCGTCTATGTTCTACAACATAAAATAAGAGAAGCACCAAGGCCACTAACAACTGCATGAATACTCCAATGTCCGAACACAATTCTCATCCCTCGTCATTTTCTCAGGTAGGCACCAAGGGGAGTTGAAAATGGGGACCTCATAACGGTGAGGTGCGGCCCTCGCCAACTGAACTACCCCATTCTTAAACCAAGCACCCTTAAGAAAAATCAAAAGCTGTCCTTTTTCTTTTTTTTTTTTTCCTTTCAGAGTTGCTGTACCAAGTATCATGTACGCATAGAAATTACTGGAATGTATTGTTTACAATGAGACCAAAACGACTTGCAATTCGGAAACTAAGGATAGCGCAAGAATTAAAAGGGTTCTGCCGGGGATCACCTGTATAGCCATCTTTCTCAGAAACGATCCACTTCCCCTCGTATGTCTCGTCGAACGGCTCATAAAACAGCTACGCCAAAGACAAAAGCTCACAATCAATATTTAAGCTGGTGAACTTTTTTTTTGCCCGGGGGGGGGGGGTGGAGGGTATGGGGATAGAAAGCAATTATCTCCAGCTTTACCCACCACGTCCGAAGCGCGAAGCTGCGAAGTAACAGAAATGACCAAGAGCAAAAACAATTGAAGAGAAATCCGTTTTCGTTCCATCAGAAGGATCATATAGCCCTACAATACAGTTGGGGAAAAACAGTCAAAGCAAAGTTAGACTTCCAATCGTGAACCCTAGTCTCGAGATCCGCGATCAGAAAAAGAAAATGGATCGACCTAGACGTAATAGATCTCGAAAAGAAGACAAGAAAAGCACAATTTCAGTGGGACAGTGAGAGTTGTGAGGGGACAATTTCAGTCGGAAAACGGAGGATGTAAAGGCTCTCCATAACCTTTAGGGATGAAAGAGATGACAAAACTTACTCGATGTCGAAGCTCCCGAGTTCTGGAGGATTGCTATGCTTTGCTTTGCTTTGGTATCTCACGATCTAAGAGAGCCTTGGAGAGTTTGTTCCTGGTAGATTTTAAAGGAGACGGACAGACGAATACCACCTTCGAGAAGCCGATGAGATCCGTTCTGTTTGAACGAACCGACCTCGACCTCGACCTCGACCTCGACGACTACTAGACTGACTAACTAATCACTCAACTACATCGAGCTGTTTAAACCAATCATGTCGGATGCCACGTGAAATGAACCAGTCGATTAGAGCCACGTTATCTTTTCGGTGTAGAGAGACTCTGCCCCGCTGCCTGACAAATACTGAACCACATTCTACACGATACGTCGATACGTGCATGTAAGATGGACAGATAGATAATCTAGGCAGCACTACAAGGTGCGAGTGAATCATATAATTATTAAATACGCTATTAATTACCCAATAATTAATATATTTATTCGAACATATAATTGAAAATAAAGAATTTTTCTCATATATTAAGCCTACATTGTTGCTCTACTCAATTTTGAAACCAACCCGTATTGATGTACTTATTAATTTGTCTGTCGTTTGAAATGGTGTATTAATGGATATATAAATTATTTTTATGTTTATTTAAAAAATAAAAAGCCAAGAGATTCATAAAAAAAAAAAATCCTCAATCCTTTTACGTCTTTACAAAACCTCATGAAACCTCATTTCCATTGTTTTTCTTTTTTTCTTCGTTCGCAAGAGCTCATCATCAACTGCCACCTTTGTCAGACAACTAAATTTATATGGTTGCGATGCTCACTCAAAATTCCTTTCATACAAAATCGCCTCTTGGGTTTTGAGTATGAGATGATGATCTCGACAAATGGAGTTGCGATGCTCACGCAAAAAAAAATTCATCCCAGCTTCAATTCCTCTGTTTTCCACAATCAAATCTACAATACATGCACAAAGGTGAAACTACATTCTTGTACAAATAACCAGAGAAGGATGGGGACCAGGTGGGATTGACGACTTTTAGACAATTGCCCAAACCTCGGTTTTAGGTTTACTTTGTGGGGGTTCTAATTTGTAATTCAGAGGGAGGGTTAGTAGCTAGCATTGGTTAAGCCAGGATTAGGCACAAATTTAGAAAATTAAAGGCCAGGTCCCCCGTGCGGGATCAGAGTGTGGCTCATTTCCCCAGGGAGAACCTGCACCTCAGACAGCAGCTATACAACCACAAATTACATGGGATCATCTTCCCTTGAGGGCATTGTCTTTCCACCACAAATACATGGGATCCAACCTGTTAGGTTTACTTGTCAGATTTCAGAAAGAGGATCCCACTTATTTGCAGTGAGGAGACTAACGGGGGATGAACCCGCCGCATTCATGCAATGGTCACCACAGTATGCAACAACAAAGAGGTTAAGTTACAGCTACGCCTTACTCATTAATCATTACATCTAATTAAACTTAAGTTACACAACGATGCAAAATCTCTTCTTTAACAGCGAACTGTATACACTCATCGCCCATCAACTTGAGAAACATGGGGGCACCCCTTGTTTTTCTGAGCTTCATCCAACAAGCGTCACTTTATTAAGCTTATTGGAAGAAGCAGCATCCCATTAAACTCACCAATCTTCCATTCCATTCAAAACTTGTACGTCTAAATCATGTCCCTGATCATCTTGTAAGCCGGTGTCTTATTATCTTTTGCTCTTCATCCAACTCAAAGTTGGATCCTGAGAATTGTGTGCTGGAGAAAAAGGGCTTCAAATCATAGATTTCATAATCCTCCGCCTGCACCAACAAGTATACAACAAACTCCATGAGCAATAAGAGGAAAAGTTTTCCTGCAACCAATTCATTTATGAACTTCCGAACTTCATCCAAACCTATTGAAAACTAAGGTCCTGAACAAAAACATAAACAAGGTCTGCCGCATCCAACCATCCGTGTATTATACAACTTCTTCTACTCTTACCTTGTTCCGCAGCTCTTCCACCTTAACCTCAACCTGGTCAAGCCCTGCAGCGGACCCAGACATCAGTTCTTCCAGATACAATGCATCTTTCACGAGCCCACGGAGAAGATAGAGGAGAAAGTCATTGTACTCCCTTTTGAATGTCATGTACTTTCTAAAGCTCTGTAACAACATTTGAATTTTCATGTTAATTTATTTATTGCCAGGAAAAAGCTGACAGTAGGATGTTGAAACTTGTAATGAAGCTAAAAACTGGAGATGTTGCTGATCTATCTTGATCTGCTAAGCAATAACCAATAAACCACCATCCCCAAAAAAATGATAAGGTAAATATATGAAATCAATTTAACCTTTTGGAGAGCTTTCTGAACACCAAACTTCTGTGTTGAAATGAAGGAATCAAGTAGCACCCGTATTGCCATATCTACATCATCTTGCGTCACATGCTGTCTGAGGTGCATTCTTGCATGTGCTTCAGACATCCGTATCATTGATTCTATGTGCCTTACTGCTATGGGGACACCTTGTCCATGCTGGATATAACATATAAGAGTACCAAAGTAACCTTAATCATAAAGAAATTGAAGCAAAAATACACATGATTTATGATAAACTGGAAAATACTTGTCTAACCATACCGAAGATTCTCTACGTAGTTCAGCATAAACATGCATTAACTTGTCCAAATCAGCATCATGCAATCTTGGAAACACATGCAACTTGGCATAAGTAATATACTTCTTCAGCATATCTTGAGAGAGTATCTGATTTGAGATTTCACAAACCACTTTAGGTTTAGTCCACAAAATCAAATAGACCAAGAGACAATGTAAGAGCTTGAGATTGATACCTCAGGATCAACAGGCCTTTGAGAGACTGGGGGATCTTCTACTGAATTGCTAACAGACTTCTCATCCATGTTAGCTCCCTTGGGCTGTGACTTAAAGTGGCTATCAACAACAAATTCGGCAAGCATTTTATCAGTGGCTGGATCAACCACATCCTGCATTTCGTCATTTGTTAAAAGCAGTTCTTGGACATGAGAAACTGATGAAACAAGTTCATGGATGGGATAAAAGATCACCTTTACAACACAAAGGATATCAAAACGTGAGACAATTGGATCTGTCAACTCAACATTTTGTGAAAAGTTCTTTGAAGAGTCATACCTAGAACGAGACGATAAGTAATTTAAGTGGTAAAAAGAAAACTTAAGAAAACAGGGATAGAGAAGGGACTCATCACTATAGATAATTGACTAAATTCATCCCCCAATTATATGAAAATGTTCCATTGCCAACTAAAGCATATAATCTCGTCATGATTGAATCGAGTGGATACTTTCATACCTTCCTCCAACTGGATTTGCAGCAGCTATAACAGAGCAACGAGCCTGTAGAGAAGTGACAATCCCAGCCTTTGATATGCTAATGCTTTGCTGTTCCATTGCTTCATGGATACTCACTCTGATCAAGGAGGAAAATTGTGTGCTCAATACATAAAACATTAGAAAAACAAGAAAATATTTAGAATCCTTACCTATCCTGATCGTTCATCTTGTCAAATTCATCAATAAGACAGATCCCTCTATCAGCTAGGACAAGGGCTCCTCCTTCAAGGGTCCACTCTCGTGTGACAGGGTCCTTGTGCACAGCAGCTGTTAGTCCAACAGCAGAAGCTCCTTTTCCAGTTGTATACACAGCCCTCTGCCCCGTCTTTTCTACGTACCTTAGAAGAATAACTTTAAGGGTTAGCTGAGAGATTATTAGCATAAACTAGTTGAGACAAAGCCAGGATGCTCATACTTGAGGAACTGTGACTTGGCCGTTCCTGGGTCTCCTAGGAGGAGTACATTTATGTCTCCTCGCAACCGATGTTTCCCTTCAACATTCTTCTCCTGACCTCCAAACATTGCCAGAGCAATTGCTGTTTTTATGTCCTCGTGGCCATAGATAGAAGGTGCAATAGACTTGACAATCTAATCATTTAGCATTAACCAATATATGAGCAGAGCAATAGTGATACACCTTTCCCTAAAAGAATTCTAGAAAGTTCACACCAAGAAATTGGCAGATAAAGCAGATAGAAAGGAAGTCAATAACAAACCCTTTCTCCAATCCTAGGGT
Source organism: Hakea prostrata (assembly GCF_041222555.1). Taxonomy (NCBI): domain Eukaryota; kingdom Viridiplantae; phylum Streptophyta; class Magnoliopsida; order Proteales; family Proteaceae; genus Hakea; species Hakea prostrata. Next base: position 1,653,623 of record NC_142607.1, read on the forward strand.
CCTTGGCCAACTTTTCAATCTCTTCTTTGTCTTCTTGGGTGAGTTTATAAGCTGAAAAAAGGTCTTGCTTTTTGGTGACATAGTTTGCTTCAACCACAGTGGCAAAAACAGGAAACCCATTTTTTGTGTTTAAAGATAAGTCAAAGTTGTTCGTGTATATGCCTGTGACCTCCTGCAAGATATTGTGAAGTCTGGATGAATAAGCTGATGTACACTCAAAACTAGTAGCATGAAGTATAAGTCAGAGTAAGAGTTCCATACAATTTCTTCCCCAGGACGTGCACAGTCAATTAGATCATTCAAGAGAATCACTTCCTTGTATCTTGGAAGTCGACCAGCAGGGACGATTCCAGGGCTTTCTTGAAGGGTGAGTTTTTGATAGTTCCTGTAGATTGTCTGCATTAAGCATGGAAAGACAAAATTGGCTACTTACTTAAACAGTTCGTATTCAGCCATATGAAAAAGCTCAAAGGAAACTCATTACTCACCTGTTCGATGTTAACAGTGAATGGACCTTTGGATTGGCATTCAGGACAAGATCCCACCTTGACTTCGGAATATGAGTTCTGGAAGAATGGCCCAAGAACTGCACCACATTTGTTGCAATCATATTTAACCTGCTGCAACTGGGGGAAAACCCCAGTTCGTCGGGTTACAACTCCTCCAATACGAATCATGGTATTCAAATGGATCTGCCTGAAGTGCACCAAGGACAAAATAAAAAACAGGATGAGTTAATTTGAGGAATGGATAAAGGAATTCAAGTATATATGGTCTTGCAGAGATCTCCCAACATCACCTTATGTTGCGTATCTGGTCATATACTGGTAAGTTGGTTATCCGGACATAGATCTTCTGATGAATATTCTTGTAATTAGGGTGTAGATCAAATACAACATTCCTGGCGACATCTTCCATGACCTCCAAGACAGACTGGGGAGCATCAGCCAGCCAGATGGCAATGTTGGGATGAATGTATATGAATTGCTTATAGTCAATCTCCAGGCTACACCCATCAGCTACATATAGGAGGACAATGGTGAATAAAAGCACAAACAGGGTTATATGCCGGTGATGAAATATGCCTTGATTAATGTGTAGAAAGCCAAAAGTAGAATGTTTCACCTAAGACCATCTCATTTATCAGCCGCACATATTCCAGATCCCCTGGCTCATTCTTGGGGCTCACATACTTTAGCAAGAACTCCTTAAATTTCTTGGCAATGAACCGGCGCACTTCATCTCTGGTAACCCACTCTCTTAGAGTTCCTTGGACACGGTACATCTCAAACTCTCCATCATCATCATCTTCATCCTATAGTTGGGCACAGTAAAAAACGACGGACATAATACACATCAGGTGATCCTAAGTTGCACATCTTGAATGGTACAATGAAAATGAAAGTTTCGTGCTAGCGATAAACAAAGACCTCGTAGGGCTCATCATCCGTCTGATCAGTGATTGGAACATCATCTTTAGAATGTCCTCGCTGTGATCTTCCTGGGGAGCTCTGCATTCCATCAGCATCATCATAGCTTCTTGGTACTCTTGGCGGCCTGAAATCAGCCCTAGACCTTTTAGAAGGCCTGTAGTTACCATCTTCGTCTGTATCTGATACACAACCATTCAAAGACTCAATTCTAACAGAACTACTTCAACTATAATTGTAGATTCAGTGAAAATAGAAAGCATACGCTCCAAGAAACTTGATGAATGATACGTTCAACCAATTAGTTATTATCATCCACACAAAATAAATAACAGAAAAGAAAATAAAAGGGCAAGCCCGGTGCCCAAAGCTTCCGGTCAAGCAGAATCCACGGGGCAATAACATGTAGGCAAACAACCCGAAAGCTTGGGGCAAACTCATACTGTTTGGATGGGTCTTCAGTTGAACTAACCATTTACCCCCCTTGAAGAAAGCACCGGAGCGAGCACCTTCTAACGGAAAAAATGAATCCACTTTCCCTAATGTTTTCTCAGAGTGTTACCCTGACTGATCTATGTTCCATCAGAACAACATTTTAGTGCCCCGTCATTATTCCTACCCTTTGACGAATAAAAGGAAGAAGTCTAGTTAAAACAGAGGACCTTACTAAGTTCCAAAAACATCAATTTTGGCAAGGAGCAGCATTTTTTGGTCCAGGAAAAGAATGAGATCAAGGTCTGAAGTTTTCAGGATCCGACCAAACGCACAAAGTTGTGCAGGTTACAAGCATTTTTGTGTGTATGTGCCTATGTTTGGTCTCTTCCTTTTGTGGGGGTGGGCTGCTGCTGTCTGGTTGCAAGACATGGAAACCATTTTACTCAACATTCATAGCATTTTACTTTTTAACAAGGAAGGATGTTAGGGAACTTTTCGTTCAGTTCTAAGTTGTAACACAACACGACCAAAAGCGCAAGTATTTGACGTCTGCAAGTCCTCGGACAGCATTTACCTTGATCGTGCAGAAGCTGAGGGAGCTTCCTGTTGCTCTTAGGTCCATCTCTGGCATCGAGCTCAATCTCAGCCGCCCTCCTATCCTCCATGATCTGATCCAAGTCCCTCTCGTCCTCCATTGAATCATCAAGTCCCCCTGATTCGTACTGATCCAACTCTTCCATCGGTCGATAGTCCCTAAAAGCATAAAAAGGAGAAATAAGGAGAGATTTAACTAATAAGAAATTGTCGAAAATGGAGAAAAAGAAACGAATCTAACTCCATGTAATTTTCGAAGAGATCCTCTCCTTCGTCTTCTTCTCCGTCGCCGTCTTCGGCTTCGTCCCTGACGATCTCTGGATCAACGGCAGCCTCATCATCATCTGAGTAGGTTTCAGAGGTGCGGCTGGTGTTAGGAGGGAGCCGGTCGGTGCTGAAACCGGCGGAAGTTGGGGAACCGGGTGTCGATGGGTTTTCAGAATCCGCCTGTCGATTCACAATTAAAAAAACGTCGTTTGCCCCAAGTTAGGGCCAAGAAAATAGAGAGGAATAAGAAACAAGTGCAAACTAACAAATGCCAAAAGAGGCAAACATGGACTAGATTACCATTTGAGCGAAGCAGGTGAGACAACGCTCCTTAGAGATCTTGGATTATCGCCGGCGCTCAGGTACTGAGATACAAAACGATGCACAAACTTCTACGGAACCAGTAACCAAAGCCTTAGGTCTCAACTTCTGGATTAGACGGTTTTTGCTTCTATTTTGTTCCAGGCTTTTTGTGTGCTGCCGCTGCTGCTTGGCGGGAAATTTTGGCGCCAAAATCGTCCACTTTTATAGGGTTGGGTTCCTCCCCAGAGAATATCTCCTGGCACGGCCCAATGAGCTCTGAGAAATAGCCACCTGGACAATACCGATCTGAAGGCTAAGATTAAATACCTACTTTTTAAAATCCCTAAAAAAAAAAAAAACTAAAACCCAACTTTGAAAAAAAAAATGGCTTCATCTTCTTCGTTGCCAAACTGCGAAGTGAAGAAAAAAAAGAGTGAAATCCCATCTTTTCCCTTTGATTTAAACACAACATCATTTAGGGTTTGAGACACAAGAAAAATTGCTTCACTGGGATTTTTTGTACAACAGCTTGGGTTGCAGAATATATAAAAGAAAAAGAGAAATTCAGAAAAAAAATCTCTAGCAAGAAGATCTAAGATCAACCACTATGAGTCCAACCAGCTCGATCCTGTACACCAGTATGTCTGAGCCAATGCACCATGATCCATAGATCCACTCCACTTCTTGTTTGCAATTTTGATTTGCAAACCCACCGACGACTATCTCTGCGATGTTTACACTAATGCTACTAACAATGCTTCCGATTTTGGTTTCATCCTTACAAATTTCGCAACAAAGAAGAGTACCTTTTTTTTTTCCGTTTTTTTTCTTCTTATTCTTCAAAGGCAAAAGACGAAAGATGGGATTTCACTTTCATTATTCACTTTGCAGGTTGGTTTGACAACGAACAAACTGAAACCTTTTTTCCAAAGTCCGCTTTCAGGTTTTACTTGTTAAAAAATAGGGATTCTGCTTTGAGCAGCGAACGTTCAGGATTAAATCTTTGATGTTTGGTTAAATTCTCACCGTAGATTATTGGCAGGCAACAAAACATTTTTAAGTGGTACTAACTCGGTTTAATGGCTTTAACTCGGACCGTGGGATCAGTTCGTTACAAACCAAACAAACCAGGCATTAAAAATTTTTGTTTCCCCTTCTCAATCGTAAGCGGGAAGATGAAGTAGAGCCCAACATAGCAGGAATTTATAGTGAGGTGGCACGTTGGAGAAAAAGCGGGAAAACACAATATTGTTTTAGCTTCGTTTGGTTGTAGGTTGACTATATTAATGGGGAGAAATAATCTATTGGGTATCAAACATTGGATATATATTGGGGTTCTAAAATGCTGTTATTTGGATATTGTCAATTTGTGAGGCAAGGTTGAGCAATTTTTTTGCTGCTGAGAGTGACCAAGCTTTTCTAGTAATTAGTATCCAATCTTCCAGTCAAGAGCAATTACTCTAGATGGTTGTGATCTTAATGCCTTTACTTTGGCCCGTTCTTAGTCCCTAAATTAGTCCTCATAGAATTCCTCTAGTTTCATCCTCTTCTTTGTCAAAGATCCCTACTACACCCATCCATTGTGTGTCCTTGTTTATTAGGCGCAAGCAGCATCTCGTTTGTCGGTGTTCAAAATTAAATGATCCTGCACACATTAACATGGTGTCATTATTAAGCAACAACTCACTAGAGATCCTGGCATCCTACAAATACATTGGTAATTAGAACATGGTCGGGGCTCTGATGTTGGGCTTCCCCTACATTATGGGGGGTGTAATTTCAGATCTTTCATCAATTTATTAAGATAGTTCATGGCAACAAGAAAATTAGGTTGTGTGTTTTGAAATACAACCTCATTTTTTACTTTCCAAATATTGTAGCAAATAATTATGAAAATAGACATAAACCTGCATATAAGAGGTTTATCCAATTGGGACTAAAAATAAAGACATATTTATAAACTCCATTTGAGGTATCCGGTCCATTCGGATCCCTAATGGTCCTGCAGCCCAAGCTCGTCGAGTCCAAGAACAATCAGCAAAAAGATTCCAAGTTGATTCGCTGCTGATGCCACATAGTACACATACAGGACTAGTCTAGGCCCACTTAACCAAGTGCTCCTTAACTGGTATTCTTACATTAACAAGCCTCCAAAAGAACATATTAAATTTTGGGTGTAAGTTAAGTTTCCAAAAAACTTTCCACCAAGCAACTAAAAAAGGATTTGAAGGTGTAGAAACACTTCAAGTTAGCTCCTTGTAGGCTAATTTGGTATTAAACTAACAAGACAATGATAAATTAGAAACCCAAGTATCTTGATTCTTGTGAATTTGCAGATTCTGAATCATTGAGACAATATTAATTGGGAGCACTTCCTGCAAAGAGTTCTCAAACATATGCCAATTTTCAACTACTTCAGCAAGGGTTAGGTTCCTATGGAGAAAGTTAGGCACAAAATTTCCCAACCTATCCCATTGCGCTATAGATGACCATGGATCGAACCAAAACGACGTTGTATATACTATATAGTACCATTCCCAATCTTTTGAGACACCATGGTCTCAAGGTTAGGCAATATTGTCCTAATGTTGTTCCAAGCAATAGACCCATACTTATTGGAGACTTGACATGGGAGAGCCATGAACAACTGGGACAAGTCCCTGTGCACGACACATATATGGATTTCATAACCCAAACAGAATCTATCTACCTGGCATGTATTAGACCATTGAGAAAGAGGGGCTAGCTAATTGTATCCGATGATTACCAACTACAAAGATTAGATTATATAAGCCTTTAACATACAAGGCAAAGGTAATAGATTCTTATCATGCTAATCGCTATTCTCTAGGCTCTGCAAGTATTTAGATTCTTCCTCCCGTCGTGCAAAGTATTGACTTTCTCATCGGAGGCGGCACTAATCAACCCTTGGCCCTTTCCTTTGTAGGTCCATTAGTAGTCGAGTTACATCCGGATGTAACACTGGCTCTCCCCCCCCCCCCCCCCCCAAAAAAAAAAAAAAAAAAAGAGAGAGAGGTGGCATTTTTTATTAATTTATTTTTATTGAAGTGCAGCAAAATTAATCTATAGATATACTGGAATTACAATATGAGGCTTGGAGCTTATACAGTTGTTTGGAAATGCTAATTAATGATTGAAGGAGTAGCAACAAATTAAAGTTGGAATTACAGGTCACTGGGGATTGGGGAACCCAACCCAACCCAACCCACACCACAGTACTACGTACCCCGAGGCTGAAGCTGGCCAGTTACTGTAAGTGTAGCAACCAATTAATAAATAAACTTGGAGAAATAGCAGTAGACAACAGACAGTACTCGTCTCCCAATTAATAATTCAAAATCATCATAAGATGATATAATATAATATATATATGTCGACGACTGGATCGAGTTGGTACGTACGTAGTCACTGATCGATCAGTTGGTTTGTTGTTTTCAGTTTCAGTTTTAGACGCTTCTCTCGAGCATCTCTCGGTACCTTTTGAAGGACTCCTGCTTCTGCATCTTCATCTGGCGATGGAATCGTCTGATAAACAAGTCTGCCACTTGATCAATCTCGTCCTCGAGCTTGAAATTCTCTCCATCCCCCTTGCAGTTTCTCACCAGATCGATGACCGATCCCCCGGGATCACCCAGATCCAACTGATCATCCTCAGCTTCCGATTCGAACAACGAGTGCGTCAAATCGGGGTATTCACCGTCGTCGTCGTCGTCGTCGTCCTTGGAATTCTCATGATCTCCACCCTGATCTCGCTGCTGCAGCTGCAGCTGCTTCTCCTCCGCCGTAGTCAACTCGGTGCAAGTGGGGTGGTGGGAGTAGTGCGAGTACTGGTGGAGCACAATGGCGCCGGCATTGCTGGTTTCCTCGTCGTTGAGCTTATGATGATCATGTTGGGCAACCAGAGCATGGAGCTTGTGGGTGATGGAAGACAAGAAGAGCTTTTTATTCTTGAGAAGAGACAAGATTATGAGACGACTCTTGATAGCACTCGTCTTGTTCTTCAAAGCCAAGGATTTGGACTTGACCACCGAGGTCAATACGGAGATGAGCTGCTTTAAGAAGACAGAAGCTCTGTTCTTCATCTTGGTCGATGTCGATCGATCGATCGATCGAGAACTAAAGTAAAGGAAAAGATAGATCGAACCAAAGATCGAGACAAAGAAGAAATCAAGACGTAACAGGAACTAGGTAGCTAGCTAGGTTGGAGATAGAGAAATTAATTCATATGAAACAGTAGTATATGTAACTAGTAGTACGTAGCTGCTGGTATATATATATATATACCGGCGTTCAGTAGTAGTAATTCGGAAACTGATGATGATGGATGGGGGATAGATGTTGTTGGATCACTTGCTTGAGAGTTGAGATCAGAAGGCAACAAGCAATTAAGCAGTAGTGTTTGTTTGTTTGTTTGTTTGGCACGAAAATAATACAGAAGGGTCGCTGGGTTTATATAGCGCGCGCGAGAAGAGAAAAAGGAAAAAAGGAGTTGGAGCAGGCTTTCGTGTTGTCTTTTTATTTTTCTAATAATTCTTTAAATAACTTTGCTTTCAAAGTGGGATTACATTCATCTCGGCACGAGAGAGAGAGAGAGAGAGAGAGAGAGAGAGAGAGAGAGAGACGACTACGTAGGGGCTAAGGAAGGAAGGAAGGAAGGAAAGCAGTGACAGTGAGATAAAGCCATAAAGGTCAGAGCGATAAAGAAGGAGCTCGAGCTCGAGCTCTCCCTCCCCTCCCCTCCCTTAACGTAACATAACATAATATTACATTATGGGTACGTGGCAGAAACTGGTTGGGCATGGGTGTGGTCAGTCAGAGGGGCTTTTTTTGGCTTTCTCTCTCTGGAGCAATTAAATTGTGTCTTAGTGGTTTCACCAAACAGGCCATGCCATGCCATGCCATGCCATGCCATAAGAGAAAAGAAAAGAAAAGAAAAGAAAAGAAAAGAAAAGAAAGGTGAGTGGGGGCGGAACTGCTTTTTCAACGTTAAAATGCGTGCCCCCAATGTTGTGTTATGTTATGTTAGCGGTTGATTCTAAATTAAGTATTCGCACTGGCGAGTGAGTTGCGTTTGCGTCTTCATTCATGCATTCACCCAATATATAATATCTAATATCTAATCTAAAAAGATGGTTGCTAGATTCAATACCCCAATACATACATACAATAACACGTGGTGACGTGGACGTGTTTTTATGTGCTCGATCGACTGGATTAATCAATGATGCCCTCCTGGCCTCCTCCTTTTCTTACTTTGAGAAGACGAAGACGAATTAAGAAGAATATCATTCGTAGAAACAATCTTCCCAATAAGAGACCCTGGTGGTACGTTTTTGTCCTCCACACACCCCCCCCCCCCCCCCCCCCCAAAAAAAAAAAAAAAAAAATCCCCTCCCCTCTCTTATAATATAACATTATAATTGTGAATTGAGTGTATCTATTTTAGATATAAAGTGAAGGGTAGATTTGTAACCTTCCATCTTTACTCCATCTCTACCCAATAAACGTGTATACCTTTATATACCCTTTATTGATAGATGACATGAAAACAGCCACGAGCAAACACACATGATTATGGGGCCAAGTAAATGAATTTGGTTTGTCATTTTGCCAAATGCATGATAACTAGGGATTCATATTGGAAGATATACTCCAACCTCATGTTTTAGAGTACATACGGAAAAATTCCGCATGAGACCTGCATGCAATATTCTTTTGTATCAAGCAACGGAAGTTTTGGAAATAGGTAGGCAGCTTCCTTCCTTCTTTTTTTTTTTTCAAATTCCAAAGTGGGGGGGGGGTCTCCCTCAGAAGTTGACATGGCGTTTTGATTATAAATATTTAATATTTGCATTCTCTTCTACAAATCTCACTTTTTGTGATATTTCAATAATGACAAATCTTCTTGTCCGTAGAAAAGACTTAACTAGCATTTGTATAAAGGATTAGTAATATCTCATTTGTTGGCTTCACCGAATTTCAAGTGAAAACCTAGGCCACATGTATGTTTTAGGGGAAAGAAAAATTGTGTGCTAGGGGGCGAAGGAGTAAATCCATGACTTTCTTAGACTTACTGTCTCTACATACAAGGCTACTACTAGTGTGCTAGAAACACATCCACCAATAATGCTTTATTTCTTTCACACCATTTTGTCGTTGTCGTTGTTGTTGTTGGTAAAACCCTTAACTTTCTATGTTAATTTTGCTATTTTGTGAGATTATGGACCGAGGGTGACAGGATTTTGCCAGGCTAATGAAATTGACATAACGGTACTTGTGATGCCCCATGTTGGATGTATGTCACGTGGATTCTATTAAACCTCGAACTAACCATGTCGGTGACATTGAGAAGGCTAAGATACTAAATGGGGAGCACCATCAAGGTATTTGGTGGTAGAAACGGTAAAATTAAGCTAGGCCATGGTCATTGAGCGTGGAGTCCTAAGGAACGGTGGTGAAAGCGAAAGAGAAGGTTGTTCTGTCAATTACATTCTTGATCAACTATACGGGATTAGGGTAGAAGGCACGACCAATCAAATGACTCATTTGGTTTGTTAATCTATGAATCCCGTTGCTCTTGATCTTCACAACTCAATTCAAACTAAGATTGCCATGGAAAACACCATAGATGAAGTTATCGAATTGAAAGAGAAGTGAGCTGCAAAGCAAAAAGACAAAAACAAAGATGGAGAAAAAGACTAGTGAAAGAGGGATGATGATGGGGTTTGATCTGGTTTATAATGAAACAACAATGATTAATCTAGTTTTAAAATCTAATTAGATCATCTTAACAATTAAGGATTGAAAAAAAAAATAGAGAGTTACACTCATATGTTGAGGTTCGATGGATAGTCGCTGAATTTCAAGACTGCAGAGGATGTGAACTCGCGAGGTGGAGGGTGGCTATTTTTGTTTTTTGTTTTTTGTTTTTATTTTTTATTTTTTATTTTTTATTTTTTATTTTTAGTTTAAGGAGGTGGCTATTAATCCTCTAGCTCTAATTGGTAATATTATTATTTTATTATAAATAAATAATTCATTATCGCTGGAAAAGAAGGATGGGACTTGGGAGGGAAGGAATAAAGGAGAGCTAACGCCAAAAGCCGAGTGAAGATGAACTTGTCTATTTGTGTTGAGGTCTCAAGGAGCTAGTTAGCCAGTGTGGAAACGCATAAAGAAGAAGTCGTCGATCTTGAGAGTGAGAGTGAGAGTGAGAGTGAGAGTGAGAGATGATGATTTGGTTTGTCTGAGAGAGAGAGAGAGAGAGAGAAACATAATTAGGATAACCACTTGCCAGCCGCTCCTTTAATGCATCGATCTCGAACACAAATTAATTAAGAGGCTAGATCTGAAACACACGCAGCTAGCATCCCAATTCGATATCCCAAGTTTTCAGTCAGTCTAAGACTCTAATGTAAAATATTTGATTTTCTAGTTTTAACGAAACTGGGGAACCACAGATCATCGATGATTAAATTAGCAAGTGAATCCATCCGAGATACCTTCAAGGAGAAAGTCATGCATGATGCATCCCAGTGAGGTTAAGGTATGAATTAATTAATAATATTTAAGATATGATATATTCCATTTCTTTATAAAGAAATTGATTATAAGCAATAAATAACAACAGTAAAGAATGATTCCAACTCAACATTGAAATATTGAATGATGGGGACATCCCCGCCCGGCCCACTGGGACTCACTCACATAGCTAAAATATCAAGGGAGTCAAGGGTAATTGAATAAATGAATTTTAATTCTTTAAATGGGTCATAAGACTCAAAACTGGGTTTTGATGTGAATCCCACATATAACAATGGAATTAGATTAAATTGAAAGTGCTGAAATGATTAGCTATAATTTTTAAAGTGGCCCCACAAGCCCATAAGTAAAGGCCCATGACTAAATATCCATTAATCAAACTATTATATATATATATATATAATTCATTAATACAAATCAAAAGGGAGATTGACACCTCACCACTCCCCCCCTCCCCACCGCCCCACTCGCTCTCCTTCGCATGGAGAAGAAGGTGAAGGGTGAGTTACATGAGATAAATTATATTATAATAATAAAGGTCATTAAAAGAAGAAACAAAATTAGGCGAGAGGAGAGAGATTTTACTTAACGTAAAGAGAAAGTAATGAGAGAGAGAGAGAAGAGAAGAGAAAAACAGAAGAGTTGCAAAATTGCTAGTTTGTCACTTAATGTACTGATCGAAAGGTGAATAACCCTCAAGAAGAAAAGAATACATGCTCGAGTAACAGATAAGTAAATTATTACCCTAATTGTACATATAACTGGGTAGCTGAAACCTATACGATGTATGAATTTATGCTATGATGATTAGTTTAATGTTAAACATGTGTGATGCATGAAAGTGAAATGACATGTTTATGTTTATGATATGAATATGACATGGTATAATTATATTTATGGAGTTGGAAAGGATATAAGTATGTTTATAAAATGTGAAAGTTAATCCTGATGGTTATTTAGCTTGCCTAAAAACTTGTCTCGTTGCAAAGGGATATGCTCAAGCTTATGAGTGGATTATGTAAATACTTTTTTGCCTGTTGTCAAGCTTACATCCATATGACTTTACTGCTACTTACCAATAGTCTTTGTTTCAGTCAGATGTGAATAAGGTATTCATTCATGGAGATTTACATGAAGAGGTGTCTAAAGAGCAACCACTTGGGTTTGTTACTTAGGAGGAGAAGGGTATGTTTTGTCACATCTGTAGATCATTATATGCTCTCAAGCAGTCACCTCGAGCATCATTTGGATGTGTCACTTTTGTTGTGATAAAATTTGAGATGACACGTTGTGAGAGTAATCACTTTGTATCATTTAAAATCTCTGATGTAGACAAGAACTTTATTGTTAATTATGTTGGTGATATTGTCTTACAAGAGATGACATTTTAGAAATTGATAGGTTAAGAACCTATTTACAAAAGAAATTTGAAACCAAAGACTTGGGCAAATTAAAGTATTTTCTAGGAGTTGAAGTCGTCCAATCAACAAAAGGCATCTTTTTGTCTTGACTGAAGTATGTATTGAATTTGTTCTTTGAAACAAGAATGTTGGATCAAAACCCCTAGACATTCATATGGAAGCCAATTTAAACTAATGCTAGAAGATGAAACCATTTTTGACAATCTAGTAATGTACAAAAGACTTGAGGAAACCGAATTATCTGACCGTAACTCAACTTGACATTGTCTTTCCTATCGATGTTGTAAGTCAATTTTTGTCTCCCCTCAAACAATGCATTGTGATGTAGTTATTTGAATTCAGAGGTAACTTAAGAAAGTACCATGATGTGTTTTTTTTTTTAACACTAATCATAGTCATAGGAATGTTGAAGAATTCTTTAATACTGACTAGACTGGATCACCTATTGATAGAATATCAATTGCAGATTATTATAAATTTGTTGGAGGAGATCTTGTGTCATGGAAGAGGAAAAAAACAGATGTGGTGACAAGATCAAAGGTAGAATCTGAGTATCATGCTGACACATGCCACATGTGAGATGGTATGGATAACACAATTACTCTAGTAGTTAGGATTTATTGATGACACCTTAATGAAGTTTTTGTGTGATAATCAAGATCTTGGTCATAAAACATCAATTATAATATTTCATGAACATACCAAGCATATTGAAAGTTGATTGTCACTTTATTCATGAGAAATTACAACAAGACATAATATTTTCCAAGCATGTGATGATTGGAGAATAATTTGCAGATTTGTTCACCAAAGCTTAAAGAAGTGCAAAAATTACCTATATTTGTAACAAGTTAAGCACGAGTAATATATATACTTCAAACTTGAGGAAAAGTGTTATGAAGGGCAACTTGCAAAAGGAAAGTTTTATTGAGAATTAGCACCACTAACTCTTGATAGAAAAAGGAAGAAGCAGTTAGGCGTTCAAAACCAATCGAACTTTAGAGATCCTCTCCTATTTCTTTCTTTTATTTTGTAAGGCGCTTTTTATATATAGGAATACATAGCCGCGATATGCAGCTGGTTTGCCAAGAGCCCCCTGAAAAGAAAAACCCTCCCACACACCGGCCCCGGGGGGGGCCCCCCCCCCCCCCGCGCGCCCCCCCCCCAGACATCTTCACTGTGAAGCAGATTCCTAACTATCCTACTACTCCTCTCCTATTTCAAGCAAATCATAGTTTTCCGTGAAGCTCGTACTTGCCTTGGTCATGTCTTAAGGTTGAATCGTTACCAAATCATATATTGTGCGGTGGCCTCTGTTATCTGTATCAAACACGTCGAAGCCAGATCAATCAGAACTTTAGGAACTGAACGATGATTTATTTCATTCTGGATATACAGGGCATATATATTCTATCTGTGCAAATTATAATTTATAAAATTAATTCAGCATTTGAATTGAATCTACAATATTTCTTGTCGAGTTTTGCGGGGAAGTGTATCAAAGATTAAAGAGGAACTCAGCCCATGCCAAGGGTGGGTCTGTACAACAAGTAGATGGATAATTCACAATCCCAACGATCTGATTCGTGAATCAACTTACCAGATTGAGTAGTGGTAGTATTCCTTACTTGCACTAGTATGGATCGTACAACTCATCGCCAACCATTGCTCCCTGACACATAACCATACGGATCCGGTGGCGGACGGTAGAAAAGGGGCCGCGTCGGCGGCGGTGGCAGTGGTGGTTGCGGAGGATACGGAGCAGGAGGAGGATAATAGTGATAATAATGATACGGCAGGCACGTTCCTGTTGGTGGAGGATGCGCTGGTGTTGGGGGCACCGTGTAGTAAGATTCAGGCGCCGAATAAAAAGTTTCATGAGGTGGAGGTGGAGGTGGAAGTGGAAGTGGAGGTGGAGTTGGATGCGGAGGCGAAAGCGAAAGCGGAAGCGGCGAGAGAGGCTCGAATTCGATACGCGGATACAAGGAAGCAGGAGGTTCAACTTGCAGAGATGGATAATGAAGTTGGGATCCCGTCTCCACCTCCACCTGCACCTCCACCGAGGGATTCGGATGATAAGCATCTCCGATCGAGATGTTATTGTGGTCATCAACATCAGCCCCATCAGCCCTGCCACTGCCAAGGGCAGCAGCAACGTTGTTGCGGACGATCTTATAAGCAAAGTTGAGAACACCGTTAGGTTTCCCCTCGGGACTACGCACCTGGTAACTGACGAACCTGACTGGCCGCCGCTCCTCCCAGCCATCATCCTCCCCGGTCATCAAATCCTTGATTGGCACTCGGACTTGTCCGATGGTCTTGTCGCCGAAGACGATCGCTTCGCAAAGCAGATCGAATTGGATAAAGACGTCATCCCAGTAGTCATCCGGATGAAGGGCACCGGCCATGGCCATGGGCATCATCCGCCCCTGAAGCCCCTTTGAGGTCGAAACGCATCACGTGGTTCCAGCGAGGGTTTCCGTCTCCTTCTCTATCGATCGGGGTCTTCTGCCGCTGCTGTGGCCTCTCTTTCTCCTCGTTTTTGCTGTTGTTGTCCTCCCCGACCTTCACCAGAGAGACGACGACGTAGACGGACAGTTTCTGGAAAAAATTAAAGGCCTTTAGATCTCGACAGGACATCACCTTGAGTTCGATGGATGTGGAGTTGTTGGACTCCATGAAGGCTTAGATTGGCTCGCCGCTAGGTCCACGCTGCTGGCTGTGCCGGTGCTTTTGCTTAAGCAATTAGATTCAGCGCCTCAGTAGGCGCCGCGCTTCTTCATCCCAGGCGGAGGCACCGGTTGGAATTAAGACGGAGTCAAGTTTAAGTTTTAAGTTTAACTGGGATGAGTCGAATGACAAAATTGAGGGCTAGTGAAATGGAATGAGAGTTGGAAAACCAGACCCGTTGGATCTTGCGAGAGTGGTCCTTGTTTCCACTCGGTCAGTCCGATGCGGACATTAGAAAATGGAACTACCTGTGCTGTGCTGTCAGGGTATGAGTCGTCTGACTTGGTTGTAGTCAGTCAATGACTCAATGCGAATCCGAAGGCCGTGGGGGGCTTCTGGGCTTTTCCATGTCTTAGAACTCACGCGGTCACGCCACCGTTCATCTCATCTCATCTCATCTCATCATAGCTCCTAGGTCACTGTCAAATGCATCGTGCACGGTGCACCTACAAGTCAGGCAGTCACTCCATTTTATTTTATTTTATTTTTTGGTACCAGTCTGTCAGTCAGTACTCCACCTTGTTCCAATATTTAACGGTAGCAGCTGATTAATTCCAATACGAGTTGATCTTAAGTCTTCTCTTTCGTGACAAGTTTCTACCCCAGAAGAGATAAAATCTTGTATCAGATGCGGAAATCATCATGGGGACTGGGTGATCGGATCTTTCTCCCCTGTATAAATAATTTTCTGACAAATAACCTAAACCCATGATACGGTATCGTGGGACACAGTATTTTTTCTTTTTTCCCCCTGCAGTTTTGGGTTCTTAATTCTTTAGCATCCGGCCGAGACTCTAGGTTCGTCTCTATGCTTGATGAATGATTCTTGTCTTCTTCTCGTTCTCCTCCTCTGATATCCTCAGGAATCAATTCAATTTCATTCGAGACCCTGGTTCATCTCTGTGCCTCTTATCCAGATCTCTATCATGTCTCCTCATACTTTGGTTGGTTCTCAGAAAACTCTATTCTCCAAACACTTCCTCCCGGGTGAGACCTCAGGGATTTAAAAAACACAGGATTCCTCACGGGTCGCATTCTCTGGAGCAATCCCCTGAATTTGGAAGCATTTGTTACAGTATGAGTTACCATTCACTCCCAACTGATGAAATGCTAACCATTTTTCCAGCTCTGACGCCCACTTTTCTCTCTCCTCTCCCTTGGAGATGCTGTCCAATTTTACCTATTAATTAATAATGGGAAGCTTTAATTAGACTGAGTGCCAAAAAACTCATCCCTGATCCCCTGCCAATTAATGTCTATTTCTTTGCTGTTTCACCAATAGTCCCCACAACTACATGCTCCTCCTTTGAAATGGTGAAACCTGTGAGCGTCTCTTGCAACAATCTCCCTCCGAGTGACTTCAGAAATAAACTTTGTCGCAACATGACAATCCCCACAAATTCTAAGGTTCTTCCTGATTCGAATGACACTCTCTGGGTTGGAATTCAAGAGTCCAAACACAATTGCTAACTTCTCACTATGACAATACAACAGCGTCTCCTTCGTCTCTTCCTCTACATCATGGAAAACAAAGTTTGTATCTGGCTGATACCCTTCTTGTTTAATCCTCTCCATCAATCTCCCCAGCTCTTCATATATAATTTCCATCTCAGGATTCGACTGATCCCCCGTCACAAACTTGTAAACCCTGTTCTTGACTTCTATAATTGTGTGGCCAGCAATTTTTCTCACCCTTCTGTATCTCATCAGATTTCTAATTCGATCGGCTTCTTCTCTCTTACCTGTAGATGCGTAGATGTTGGCCAATAAAACATACCTCCCAGGGTTATCAACATCCAATTCAAATAAATATCCAGCTGCCACTTCTGCGAGCTCTGCGTTCGAATGGATTCTGCATGCCCCTAGTAAAGAACCCCAGACTCCAGAATCAGGCTTTATTGGCATGTCCTTGATAAACTCTAGGGCTTCATCTAATTGCCCAGCCCGACCCAACAGATCAACCATACAAGCATAGTGTTCCGATCTGGGTACAATCCCAAAAGCTTTTGACATTGAGTTAAAGCATCTCCATCCCTCATCAGTCAAGCCTGCATGACTGCACGCTGACAGCACTGAGACAAATGTAACATGATCTGGTTTCACAGAATCCTTCATCATTTGACCAAAAAGATGTATTGCTTCTCTTCCATGTCCATGCATTCCATATCCTGATATCATGGTGCTCCAGGAAATTAAGTTCCTTCCCTCAAGTCTATCAAAAATTCTGCGAGCATAATCCAGACTGCCACATTTCACATAGAGATCAACCAGTGCAGTTTCAAGAATTATTTCATGTTTGAGGGATCTCCTAATTACGAACCCATGAACAAAACGTGCTTGATGGAGGGATGCCAGGTTAGAACAAGCACGGACAACACCAAGTAAAGTAACCGAATCCGGACGAGTTCCAAGCAACAACATCTCTTTGAACAGTTCCAGAGCGCAAATTGGCAAATCAGCTCTCACATAAGCTTCAATCATTGAACTCCAAGACAACAGATCCTTGTCACAGATGACATCGAAGAATCTCCTGGCAATCTCGATTCTTCCACATCTCGAGTACATTCCTACTACTGCACTTTGCACAGCCTGGTCCAACCCAAGTTCGGAGTCTATTATAACCTGACAAATGCCATTAGCATCATCTTCTTGATGCACACACGGCATCACATTCAAAATTGTGGATCTGTTAGGTCTGATCCCTTCATCCAGCATCCTCGAAAATAGGGACAGACCGTCGTCGTAGAATCCGCTTTGTGCATAGGAACCTATCAAGGAGTTCCATGAGACTACGTTTCTTTCACGCATTTGCTCAAACAGTTGCCGTGAAACATGGGGCTGCCCGCATTTACCGTACATGGCAACGAGAGAATTCGCGACAAACACATCATTAGAATCGTACCCAAACTTGACAACATCACCGTGTATGGCTTCCCCTGCTTCGACGTCCCTAAGATGCGCACAAGCCTTGAGGGTGGAAGGGAACGTAAAATTGTCGGGTACAACGCCCAAATCTCTCATCTGACGGTAGAGAACGATAGAGCGATGACAACAAGGGCCATTATGGGCGAAGCCTTGGATCATGATGTTCCAGAGGAAAACGTCGGGGGTTTCACTTTCACATGCAGAGAAGAGAACAGAAGCATGAACCATGTATCCCATGGAGGCGTATTGAGAAATGAGATTGGTGAAGAAGAACAAATTGAGATGAAGATGGGTTCGAAGCATGGAGGCATGAACAGAGTTGAGGGCTTCTAGGGTCCTACATCGCTTGATCTCGGAGATGCAAGTGTCTGATTCAACAGTCCGCCGGCGACACTCGCTATAGAGTGGTCGTCGGTTTTGCCTTTCTACGAATCGAGATGGGCCGAAACCGGGAGGAGCACCTGATGACTTGGTAGTTGATCTTCGCATGAAACAAATCATGATGACAAACAGAGCTTGAGTAGTTGAGACTTAAGAAGCGGCGGACTAACCAGGAGATGATCATCAGTCATCACATCACGGAGATTCAAAAGAGAATCTTTAGTAGAAGCTTGGCGTACTCTAAAATGAGCTATGTATTTACCCTATTTCTCTAAGAATTTATGCCTCCCAGAATTATAATGAGAACAGTTCTAAGTTTAGTGTCAAGTGTACGTAACCGGTAAATTTGAGCAACTAGTAATATCTAATCATTTATGCTGCGTTTGTTTGCAAAGGTGGGGTGGAAAAAAAGGGTGGAAAAAAAAACATGTGAGTCCCGTAGTGGGGTGGAAAAGTGATAGGGATGGGTCACATTTTATATTTTTTTCAACTTTCCCACAAAGTCCCACCAAATATGTGGGGTTTTAAAATGGCATGGGGTGGGAAAGTTGGGCTGCCACATCAGCAGACAAGTTTCCTTGAATCAAAGAAACTTGTCTCCCACTTTCCCACCCCAAAGCAACCAAACAATCTACTATTTTGGGATTTAACGGAAAAGTAAGAAATTTACACTCTTTTCAAAAAATTTCCCACCCCTTTTTTCCCACCCCACATTTATTCCAGCAAACAAACGCACCTTTATAGGAAAGATGTTAGAATTTCACTCCCACTGAAGCCACACTGCAGTAAAAAAAAACTCTTTCTAATATTAATTTCTTTTTGGTACCATTTGTATGCAAGAGAAGAATGGATGAGAAAGATAGAAAGGTGGAAAAAGAGGAGGGGAAAAAAAAAATAATGAGAGGCATGAAACATACTAACCTCATAAACTCACGGTCTTTGCTTGGGTGCAGCGGCTACACTTGCAGCCAACTACTGGATTAGCAGCCCTACACCCATCCAACATCTGAGCTGAGCCGTTGAATTAAATGGCTCGAATTAAGGTGAGAATACACCTGCCCATCCAACCACTGCACTGAAGCAAAAGTACACAAACTCTCTCCTTGGATGACCGAGCGACTTATGTTCATCATCCATATTGTTCTCATTCTATTGATTGACTCTTTTTTTTTTGAACGAAAAGAGTTTAACAACATCGTCAATAGACAAAATCCTCAATTTAAAGTAATTTATTTGCTTATTTTTCCATTCTAATTTGTAAGGTTTCATTGAAAACAGCGCACTTTGCTTACTCCTTTTTTTATCCACCTCATTTTATTCTAATTAGATTATGTGTTATTACCATTTTCTCCACACTCAAAATCTCTAATTTTGATTACTTAGGTAATATAATATAAATCTGCAGCAAAAGAGTGAATAACCAAATCTGATAGGGGCTGACTTTTCCCCGTGAAGAAAAAAAATTAGGATAGGTGAAAGCAGAATTCCTTTCACCCAGTAGTATCTTTTTTTGTTTCAATTTGCCAAGTTCAAGCTTTGAGAACAAACGAACAGTACTGGCCTAGTGAGAACCCAGAAATTGAAACAATTCAAAGACTATGATATTTGTAATTTTATCAATTACACCTCAAGGCTCCAAGAATGAGGGAGCGAAAATCAGAAGAAAGACAAAGGAGAGATAGAATCAATTTTCTAATTTCTATATACAAGAATTTAAGCAATTATAAAAAATAGTTTTCCTGAATAACATTATTTAGTGTTGCTACCTCTAATCGTGGCTCGATGAAATAAGAGAACTTGTCTCCAGCATTTCCATGTCATCCTCATCCATTGAAATCTTACTCCAACCACCATTTTTTGAGAAGAGAAGCTTGGACCGTTCAATACCAGCTCCTCTAAAACCCGTCATCCTTGAGGATGCCATGGGCATCACGAGAACTGAAGATGCATTGATTGAATCATCTCCTAGGCCTACTGATATTGTACAAGCAGTCTGGACACCAGTTTTGAGAAGTCAATAAATATCTCAAAGTATACATTTCTAATGTAAGAATTTCATTCCAGTGTGAAGTACCTTAGCTTTTGTTACTATCGATCTAGTTTTTGTCAAAACTGCTTGCGCAAATGAATGCAAGCCTTTATAATCTGTCTCCTCAGATGGCAACTTGAGCAGCCTGTGTTGGTAGGAAAAAAACATTTACGTATACAAGAAATAAAGTTCATGATTTGACATTCCCCCCCCATAAATTAGGTTATAAACTTCAAGTTTCAATCTAAAAATGATAATTATGTTTCACTTCCTAATGATCCTTTTTTTTTTCCTTTTTTCCTTCCATGAGAAACCGAAGAACATAATATATTTAAATTTCTCAAGAACTGCTAGAAACTTCAAAGCAAAAATTGATTTTTACAAAAAGTGAAGGATTGCACCTGTCAACATCAGAGGTAAGGCTTGCAGATGTGGAACAATCCAAAGACTCCTTGGCTTCAACAACTGAAGGGAAAAGATTAGGGTTAGGTTACCAGTGGCAGAATCTTAAACTTAAGCACGAAGCTGGAAAGCTTCCTGGAAATACCTTTTGACTCATCAGGTGCCAGCAAAGAAATGCCTATGAAAACAGACATCATTCCCAGTACAAACATTGCTGTCCTCAATGCATCAAAGACCTGCATATGGTCAAGGGCTGAGATGTAAAAATAATGATCCAGTTTAACAAACAATGCATTCATTACTGGAGTATTACCTGATATTCCTGGAAATACACAAATCCTGTACAAATGGAGAAGAAAGTCCAAACTATTTGAAACATGGGCACAATCAGGATTGCATCAAACATCGACAATCCATCATTCAACCTTGCCATCTGTTGAGATACGAAACGAAGTTCAGAAAGTGTGAGAAACCAACATTTTCTGTCTATTTGTTGTAATATGAAGCATATCTAACACAACCCTATATCATTACCCAAAATCCAGCTGTACCAAGAAACAAAAGCAGAATGGAGTATATAAACCAGCTATGCAACTGATAACCATTGGACATTGTCAATCTGAGAAGGTTGGACCTGGAAAAGAAAATGCAAGTAGATGCATCTCAGAAACAAATAGAAGCAACAAAATACATGATCCTGCAACAGCTGAATGAAACCCAAACGTAACCTACTCACAGGGATTTCGCAAACAACACTGAACATGATCCTACAGCACCAGAAACTACAGCATAGGAAAAAGGCAGCAACATATGCCAATGACGACCCAAGTCCTGCCCAGATAAGGCAAGCAGAAGTTCTCCTCGCCTGCATTTTTCATCTAGCGATCGTCATGAAAATTATATATTGGTTCTTAATGCCTGATTGAATGGTTAGTAACCCCCCGTGGGGAGGGAAATAAAAGAACCCAAGCAATATACAGACATCAATTGGCACTTTAGAAGTGGAATGTAGCCAAGCTGATTTAGAACACTTATCAAATAGTGGGGAAGATAAGGGAGAGGTGACTCACCTGTAAATAGAATGATGCACAGCAACAACCAAGATCAAAAATAGGCAATAAAGAAGGAATATCACATTGGTATATTTCTCTGCCAACTGTTCTTGAGTGTAAACTGCCAAAATATTATAATAATGAGATTTGGCAAAATAAATTATTTGATCAATGAGGAAACCAAACAACAGTCCATACACCACCTAGACATGGATCATACCCTGGAAAACACATTTGTCACACATGCAGGGGTTTAGGACCCAATCGTGAGTTTATGACAATATTGAGAACACTGCGAACCAAATCAACCAGTTTAAGCATTGGAACCACAAAACCTTGAAAGCATCTTCATTGGGAAGGAACAGGCTTGGGAAAATGGGATTTTAAAAAGAGAGAGAGAGAGAGAGAGAGAGAGCAGATAGTCATGCTTATAAAACCAAATTAATCTTGTGCAGTAAATCCATCACAGAGAACCACAGAATGGTTGGTCCAAACCATGCAAATTACTCCACATACTAACAGGTGTCAGTATACCATCCTTGGAGATCTGCACTAGCTGAAACTGTAGCATTTCTTCATTTACCAGGCTCCTAATGACAGACCTCCAAGATGATTATAAACGAAATGTTTTCTCAAGAGGGCCATTCCCTTGGATGGTCACACTTCTAATGATAGAACAGATTTCTTTAGCATAGATTTTTTTTGTCGGCACCCAAGTTTCATGGATTGGTTGTCCACATCATCATCTATCAGTGATATGTTCCATACTTATACCCCAATTTAAACTTTTGAGTTTTGACAATGAAGATATAAAGATCCAGTAGGCGGTTTAAAATCGCGGTTCTCTTTCAAATGGCTCACAATACAACAGGAAAAATTCCTAAGCTCAGAATGGGATCCAAAGTCTAATCTAGAAGAGATGTAAAAACCATCCCCGTGAGTTCAAGTGGCACCAAAGTGGTGGACTGCCACAAGAAGGCTTCAGTGAAAGGCCATGAAGTAATAGGACCGTCGTACAAGCAGCTATGAAATACGGTGCAACATGTTGGGCTGTTAAGAAGTATCATATAGTTAAACTCAATGTAGCAAAAATGAGAATCCTAAGATGGAAGAGTGGCAAAACTAGAAAAATAAGATAAGGAATGATCAAATTAGAGCAGTTTTGGGAGTATCTTCGATAACTGACAAGTTACGAGAAAGTCGTTTGAGGTGGCACGGCCACGTTCAATGGAGGCCTATAAATGCCCATGCACGGAGAAATGATTTAATCTAGAATGAAGGAATTAGAAGAACTATGGGCAGACGCAAAATAACCTTAAAAGGCATAAGAAATGATATGCATAGCTTAGACCTTGTATCTAGTATGGCCCCGGAAAGAGCTGATAGGAAGGCAACAATCCATGTAGCCGATCCCATTTAATTAGGACAAGGCTTGTTCTTGTTGATGTTGTATAATAAGAATTAAGAATAATAACTAATAAGATAACACTTTTGATGTATCAAACTAAAATGACTGCGACATGAGATCTGGTTTTCATCAATAAGCAAACCATGAGAATAACACAGGTAAGTCAAAGGCGGTGAGTGCGAGTTTAATACCAGGTGATTGATGGTTGCCAAAAGCAACAAGAAAGACATTTCCAACAACAATAAAAGCTGTGGCAACCAGCACCCTGAAAAGAAAAACGTTGGTGATAGTTGAGTTTGAAAACAAAAGGGATATATTATAATTCAGAAAACAACATGTATTGGCTTCCATTTTTCATTCTACCTCACAGTCACCAACTTTTTCAAAACAAAATATGCAAAGGCAATATTTGAAATGAACTGAATTGATCCAAGGGCTGCAAGAAGTGACTGTTGAACAAAGAAAGTAAAAAAGAATTAGAAATATAATTTTCAAACGAAAAAAAAGGCCAGGGCTACCTGCCTTCTAAGAATTTTCCCATACAAGAGCTTCAAGTTGAATTATTACATTAAGCTGTACTTTATGAATCTAAAAAAATATTCTCAATGAAGGAGATGTCCAAATTAACTTTCAGCCAATTTTTAAAATGTCATTTCACACACTGGTAACGGAAAACGTGACAAGTGTCCCATGATGATCCAAATTTTTTTTTTTTTTTAAAGGGAGCTTTATATTAACTTACTAGGAATAGGGGATGGGAACTGAGGACTATTACATATACCTCCAGGGAGGATTGAACCTTGACCTCATGAATAAGATGTGTTGGTCATTGCAAAATGAGCCAACTTTTGTTATGGCCCAAAATTTTTAGCCAAATGGCAGAATGATCTGGAAATTATAACCATTAGATAAACATTATTTTATTTGGATTGACCAATTGTCAAGTTTCAGATTCAAATTCAACCATTTAGTCCCTAGTGTATTCACGAGCTTCTCAATGTATTTCAAGCACATAATGGTACTCCTAACCACTCCTTGTGCACTCTCCCAGAGTCCTGGATTTTGTTAGCACTGTTTTCCCTTTGGCAGATTCCGTCTTACATGTTGACAAATTAATGGGCTATCCAGATATACTTTGCCCTTAAAAACCAGTAAACAAATACCAAGGCTCAACTTAGAAAGTCATAAGCCAACCAAACTGTAACAGTAAAATACAAGAAAATAAAGAAAACGCTCTTAAACTAGTCCATGGATGAAATTTGAAAAGAAGGCACATGCAAATGACTAACCTGTGCTGCATACCCAAAGGAAATGAAGTTAAGACAATTCCCCAGTGCAAAAAACAAAATACCTGCACAATTATCATACTTAAAATCCCAATTACAGTAGCTTGTACAAATTTCCTTTCTCGTTCTTTAAGATCCTAAAGTAACTAGGAACTTAGAAAAAAAATTACCAACTCTCCAAGTGTGAAAGTATATGATTGGCCTTGTGCTAATTTTGCCAGCAGTTCCACCATTGTCTAGCACAGAAAGTCTTTCTCTCTGCAAGAAATTTTGTTTGATTTATAAGGAAGTGCAACATGTTGGAAGCAGAAACTTATTAGAAGTAAGGGTACACCAACTTTGACGACTGAGCAATATCAAAACTATAAATGAATATCGGCACGAAAAGATTAAGGAAGTTACAAAAATATCAATACTGCATATGCTATCATGCTAATTTATGAGGCAAAAATCTAAATGGCACTACACCAACATGAAAATTGGAGTTTCAGCAACCCTGCAAGTGGAGCTCACTACAATAACTACTATATTAAGGAACCCCAAAAAATATATATATATATATATATATATATATATATATATATTTAAACTTAACTAATTGACCCCCATGTATGAATCATTAAGAGCCTGGTGCAGCTAGCTGGGAATGTCAGGGATCCTTGGGCAGTAAGGGGGGGACTTTAATGTGGTGCGTCATTACTATGAGAAGAAAGGAGGTGACCAATTTCGTATAGCTGCAATGGATGATTTTAGTGAATGCATCTTTAAAGTGGGTCTGGCTGACACGAAGTGAAAAAAGAAACTGTTTACATGGTCAAACAATCAGAGGGGGAGTAATAAACTGGACATGGTACTAGTAAACAATGATTGGTTTGTCAGATCCTAGTCCTATACTGCTGAAAATTTTGGAAGAGTACAATTCAGGCTCTGAACCTTTCAAGTTAATTTAAGCTTGGACTTCCAAGCCAGATTAACATGATGCAGTAAGGAGAGGATGGAAGTCCCCAATCAGTGACAGGCTTAAACCTCTTCTACAGATTGCTGCCCAAATCAGAAATGTTAAAAAACAGTTGCATGAATGGAACAAGAGTTGCACTAGAGTTGTACGTCTGGCAATTAAAGAGGCAGAGTCTGATTAGCAGCACAGCCAATCACTCATTAACAAGAACTCCTGATGATAGCTTGATCGAGAAGGAAAAGGAAGGGACAAGTAAGTTATGCAGCGCTTCAAGTGAAGGAGAAATTTCCTAGAAAAACAATATAGGGCCCAGTGGCTTCAGCTGGGCAATGGGAATAATGCCTTCTTCCATGAGGTATTCACTGCAGACAGATTAGAAACCATATACTGGAGACTAAAAATCAGCAAGGCGCATCCCTAAGGATATTTAGGTGGATGCAGTTGAGTTTTTCTCTAAGTTATTTGGAGCAGATGCGGATGATGGGGGAAGTTGCCCACCTAACATGCCTCTAAAAGGGATTCCTTTTGATGAGCCCATCACCAAGGAGGAAATCCAGAAGGTAGTGTTTGAATGAAGGACTTAAAGCCCCCAGGAGCGGGGGTTTGATGGTAGGTTCCATGAGTCTTCTGGGGATTTGATGAGGAAGGAGCACACTAAAGATATATTTTGGTGCCAATTACCTACAAGGCACTTGGTTACCTCTCTTTTTACAAAAATCATCAGGTGGAGATTGCACAGCCATCTTAGATAAACTAGGGAGGATGCTCGAGGGGTAGAAAACTAGATTCCTATCTAGTGCAGGAAGGTTGCAGCTTCTAAGTCAGTTCTTCAAGAGTGCTATATCTATTGGATTGGAATCCTTGAGTTACCTGGGATTCTGGGAATGTAATCTCCAAATTTTCTTTTAACTTTTTTTGAGTGGCCCTTCTCTAGAAAGGAAGACGCATTTGTTATCCTGGGATGTAGTGTGCAAGCCAAAGAACGAAGGAGCCCAAGGGATTCACTGCATCAAAGATATGAATTTAGCAACAACCCTGAAACAAATTTGGTGGATAGCTTCCAAAAGGGATAGCATCTGGGTCCACTGAGTCTACTGTAGGTACCTAAAATGGACAGTTAACTTTCTCATAACTGCTCCTTGGTCTGGAGACTGGAGGAAGTTGAGTTAACAGTACAGGGAGTCAGGGATAAATCAGCACCTTATTGGAGATGGGAAGGGAACATGTATATGGCTGGACAATTGGTACCCAAGGGGCAGATTCAGGAATAGGATCTGGCTCGATGCAGGATCACAACATACGGAGAAAGTACATACATATCTCACTAATGGCTGGTAAGAATTCTATAGGACACACCCCAAACGTGCTAGTTATCTGGAGGGATCTGATAGCGGTGGAGAGACTGAGGCACAAGCAAAATGTTTTAGTGATATGGAAAGGAAATGCCACAGGACAGTTTACAACAAAGTCAGCCTGGGGATGCATCAGACAAAGTGCGCAAGAGGTTGCATGATGGAAGGTAGTCAGGTTCACAAAGAACATCCCTAGGCAGTCTTTCACAGCTTGAATATGTCTTAAAGATGTGCTACCAACTGGGAACAATTTAGCATAAAGAAATATCCCAGTGCAGACACAGGCTAGCCTATGGTAGGCTGGAATAAAGAGCAAAGACAACTTATTCTTCCACCTCAAGCTCAGTTCTTTCATATTGGGCTGCATCTATGAAAAGCTTACCAATGAGAAGGAAAAGGAATCAGGTTCAAGATATGAACCTGAGGGGGAGCAATACAGATGATGCAAGTGAGATACTTGGAATTATAGGGAAACTAGCTTTATGTGCGACCATTCAACACATCTGGATTGAGAGGAACTTTAGAACCTCTAGTAAAAACTAACAAGTCAAGGCCTAAAGAGCAAATTGTAGCAACAATATTAGATGATGTTCAAAAGAAGAGGGCAGCCAACCCCATCACTTGTGAGAGAAATGATAAGTCATCCTACATAGATGAGAAGTGGAACATACATGTTGAGTGTGAGACTAACCTAGGGCTTGTTCCCAAATTAAGCCTCCACAATACATGGTCTTGCACTGTGATGAGGCTCTAACCATCTTGGAAGCAACTTATGGAGGATTGATAAGACAGGATGGCAGAACTCCTATTTGACTTTTGCAGGAAAGGGAGAACAGCTTTTGGCGCCACTAATGGAGATGAAAGCAAGTTATAAAGCCTTACAGACCAAAGGCGTGCTGGCTGTTTCTAAACTATCTGACTTTAAGTTGGCAATAGACATAATCAATGGGAGGATTTAGGGGCCTTGGAAAGTCCAACCTTTGAAATGAGAGATAAAAAAGAAGGCAACTATCCTTCAGATAAGGAATTTGCATGTATAGAGGCAACAAAACCAGCAGGTTAACTTCATAATTGGCATACAACTGAGATAGGGCTGGGTGGAGTGGATTTTCCAAGCATGCTATAAGAGCTTATTTAAAAGGATGCAGAATCTCATCTTTACTTCAGATTGTGATTGTAATTGTAATTGGATTTTCTTTCCTGTTTGAGACCCTGCTTAGAAGGCCCAGTTTGATTGGAATCTCCTTCCTCCAGTTGGGGTTCTAAGAGAGTGCATATTGTGTATTCCCCCTCCTTTCTAATACAAAACAATCCTTTAAGGGAAGGCCGGAAATCTTGAAGTAATTACTGGCAAACCCGAAAGTTCAAGAATATCTGAATCTAACTACATGCATGTCCAAAAGTGGAAAAACAATTGGAAATACTTTACAAAGATGCTAAAGTTTAACACTATTTTAAGTATTAAGCATCATGGACAAGCAAGCTCAAATCCATCCAGTGATCTACTAAACAACTGCTACCTTGAAAGAGAAACAATACTATGAACTTACGATTGACCCTAGAAAATTGTCTGTGATGATAATTGGAGAGCATCTCGATGGAAATCCCAATATGCCAGCAACTATACATTATAAAATTTAACTCTTCTTGGACAATCAATTCCTTACTGCTTGGCATGAAAATAGTGGATAACCCTATAGGAAAAATCTTCACTAAGAAGGCATTCTCTTTGTCCTTCCCCCAACCCAACCACCAGCATTTCCCCTCAATCAGAAAGAGAGAGAGAGAGAATCAGAAAAACATAAGGAACTACGTTCATAATTTACTGTGTCGAATGAACAATTAAAAGTCCAAAACTAACCTTCAAAGAAGGTGCAAAATAACAGAAGGAAAATCTCTCCAGGCAGTTCTGAAAAGATTATTCTCCCACAAACATTACTCCAAGCAAGTTTAACTCATTGAACCTGGCTTTTGGAGGAACACTTAAAATCAGGTGTTATTAGTGAGGATGTGATCCACAGTAGACTTCTTTATATACAAAAGGTTGTGACTCTAATCAAAACTCTTTGGGTTATAGAGACAACCACATACTAAAAGAGCAGTTGATAAATGATGAAATTAGATTTGCACATCACGTCAAAATATAATATTGTCAAAACTGAACATGCAGGGAAACTCAGCATAAATCATATAATCTACAAAGGGTGTTGTAGAACGGATAAAAACTTGATAAAGCAAGACTGCTGACAGCATGGTTTAGTTACATGTACCTGATCATGACCCAACTTGAGAAGGTTTGTTCCAAAGTTTATGGCTATGCTACCAAAGATATTGATAAATGCCCCAATAACCCACTCCCCCATGGGTTGCATAACTCAAAGAGAACCTAGGCGCATCTGCAAACTGATCCAAGCGCAAAGAATTTACTGATCATCCAATAGTCTTCAATCCGTGGTACAACTCCCAGAAAGCCAGCAAGGTTTCCTCGATCCATCACCCCTTCCGGAGAACCATACAAGAATCCAACCAAGCTGGGATCAGGGCCCTCAGTTTTGGATACCGCTCAGCGCTCAAACTGGTCTGAACAGAATAATAAGTGAGATAATAAAATAAAATAAAATAAGTAAATCTAATAAACAGAAAAAGAGATTGGCGAAGTCTATTATTCCTTCAAGAGGATGATGGTACATCAATTTAGTAAAAGATAAAGCTCTAAGTTGTCTATCGACACTGTGAATCATGAAAAAATATACCAAGAGATAATATGCCTCCTCGATCCAAGTATAAAAAAGTGAAGTGATTCATACTCCAACACACCAAATTTTTATTACTGAATCAAAATATCTGATGAACTTAGAGTCTCGTCACATACAACCAAAAGTCTTTATTCAGACAAACAAGCCACACAGGAGATGAACTAGTTCACCATTCGAGTATCAGCGGGGACTAGTTGAAATACAGAATTTTCCACAAGGAAATCCTTGTCGGATCCACTGAATTGAAGGGAAAATATTCAGGAGTGCATGAAGAAACCATAATGGATCGTCATAAAATGACACAAGAACGAAAAGAAGAAAAAAAAACCGGTTAACGGTATTATATCTTGTGTTGAAGAAGGCGGAATATAGTTGGAGCAAACGAAAAGCGAAATTCATACAAGATTCACGGAGGATAGCTTTCCCGACCCAACCAGATCATTAAGATCATAATTTAAAAAAAAAGGAAAGGAAAAGAAAAAGTTCAATCAGGATCCGAAAATAGCATCAGATTTTTCAACCGGAAACAACGGAGAATTCTATACAGACGGAATTGAAAAGGGTTTACCTGATAAATCTCTCCAGCAATAATGGGAATACGAGAGCCCAAAGAGCTGAAAGATCGAAGATGGCAGAAAACGTGAAAGCTTAAGAGTCCAGCTACGATAAGAGAAAAAGAGGTAAGCCTGAGTTTCATGCGTTTGAGGTTACAACTTAAAACTTACAAGGTCAATCTCCCAGGCGCAATCTACCGACCGCTTCTCTCGCCGCAGTCAATCGTCGGAGTCCTCTGTTCCTTAATAATAATAATTCCTTTACTTCGACAACATGTCTTTCTTTCTCTTTTTTTTCTGGTAAACTGTACTTCGACGAACGTGGCTGCATTGCTAGGTAGCATTTCATACTCTCATTAATTATTTAATTAATTAGCCATTATATTTATTTATTACCAAAAAAAAGTAATTTAATTTTGTTCTTCCAGAAAGAAGCTGCTTATTTTTGTGAAATTACCATCTATTACGAGGTTACATACGACTTGCTTGCGCCTAACCCTAATTACGTAGTATACCAATTTTGACCCAAAAGAAATGTAGTAGACCAGTCAAAGGTCTTTTCTGTGATGGGAGAAGTGATGATGATGTGGAACTCTATGCTACAAGGACAGGTAATGGCTTCCCAACCTTTTCCTTTATTAAATCTAATAATTTTATGGATGACAATTTTCGTTTTTAGAATCTAAACGAAAACGCTTCCAATCCTATTAAACCAAATGTCGATACAGTGAAGGAATATTCTTTAGTTCAGATGGGGAAAGTATATTCTTCACCAAGAAAAAAAAAACATTAAAGTTTTTTTTCCTCCAAAAATAAAGTATATTAAAGTAAGTGTTTAAGGAACATTTTAGAGACTCAAGATATGAGAAAGGACAGATGTCAATTTGACATAGATAACTTTTTCCTATCAATGCAGGATCAGTACATAGTAACAAGTAACAACTCATGCTTTTTAATGAAGAAGTTTATGGGTTCTGCGTAAAAATCCAACTTTCTCCCCAAAAAAATTGATTTCAAAATGTCATCTATATTATATTAAAGGTGTGTTTGTTAGAGAAAATAATATGGGGTGGACGAAAGTGAGTGAGTAAAATACAATTTTTAGTAAAACCCCAAAACATGAGTTGTTTGAATTTTTAGTAGGATTTTGTGGAAAATTTAGGGGAATAATGAATGAGAGACCTACATTTTCAATTTTTTTACAAAACCCTTTTTATTTCACTTTATGTTGTCTTATCCTTGGGGTGTCAACGGTTCAGGCTGGACTGGTTTCGGATTGAGCCTAACGATTTCAGGCTGAAAAACACTCAATCCAAAGACTACCCATTAGCAAAATATCGGTTTCAAGTCTGATTCGGTTTGGTGCAGCGTGGATTCGAGTTGACTAATGGTTTGGGTTCAGACTGACTAATTGAATGCGGTCATATATTCTAGCCATGTACCAAAATACAATGGAAAATGGAAAATCTTTGCATGTTTCACATTATTGACCATATTAGGTTCCTACTCATCATGTTCAACCCAAACCATTAAGCAAAAGAGGGAGGACAATCATGAGCGGTAAGTTGGAAATTGACACCCTTATCTTACCCCCACTACTAGTGGCCCCTACTTGTTAATTTGTTCTACAACTTTTTATCTTGCAAACAAACGAAAGGTTAATAGATAATATCCTATCATTTGTTGTTAAAGTCATTTTTCCAGTCAGCCGCCTTGTTGCTCTCGTAACTCCCTCCCAACATGGCTAAAATGCATGTGGCATTGCGAGACAAACATCCCCATAATGTCATTGATTAGCTTATCATGTCTTACCTAACTTCAATTGGTTGGTTCTAGTAGTAAGCATGTTTCCCTAAAAGACAATTTCAACCTGCAGAGACCATGCACCCATGTCTAGTGCTCACCTCAACGGTTCAACACCTCCTTTATGGCCAACAGTTCAGCTTCTAGAACCTAAGAGAAAGGAATGTGTTTTGCAAACTGTCCCCTTAAGTTTCCTTCTTGATATCTAAGAATTATTGTGAGTTGAGTGTATTATCCTCACATTTTTAACGAATCATCAATGTTGCATTTATACCAACCTTGCTATAGGCATCTCCATTTGGAAACAACTTTGTCCTTGACAGTACTATTCATGGGATTACTACAGGTCTCCCAAGCATTCTTGATGGCATTGTAGAGATCATCAATTATGGCCACACTATTCTCTGGTATGTAATAGTTTTATTTGCATGTACCTCTATTTCTCCAGCCCCACATGGAAGAGGGAAGAGGCAAGCAAAATTCATAAATTGAATGTTCTTATATGGCAAATGTTGTACTTCCCTCACATGCTCTTCACCTTACATTTAGGAGGGGGCTCACATTTGAATTATGATAAGGTGAACCACAAGTGTTCCACTTAAATATGTGATATACGAGTTTGAGGGCTGAGATGAGAACAATTGAATGGAGGATCTCAACTTTTGAGTTGCTACCACCAAGATCAAAGACGATGATGTTCTATCTACTAGG
Organism: Hakea prostrata; assembly: GCF_041222555.1. Classification (NCBI taxonomy): domain Eukaryota; kingdom Viridiplantae; phylum Streptophyta; class Magnoliopsida; order Proteales; family Proteaceae; genus Hakea; species Hakea prostrata. Next base: position 1,685,983 of record NC_142607.1, read on the forward strand.
AGTGGAAGCTTTCTCTTTTAACTCATAACCAACTGCAATAACATTGTGATCATTGATAAATGATAGTCCCCTTTATATTAAGCATTTGTATTTGCTATTGGAAATCACAAGACGGGCATAAAATATAAGACTATAGAATTAACAAAATAAAACTTATATGATTCATTGGAACACATATACCTATAGAAGTTAAAGAAGAAATCGATAATATCACCATGCATCCTTATGTTGCAGAAAAAATAATGTAATAACAACAACAACAACAACAACTTGAACAGGGTGAGTTGAGGCATATAGATCGATACTTTTTCTTAAGATATTTGAACACCTCTTATCGTGCATACTAGGTTTGACTTCGGCGTCCTCACCTCCAAACTACAACAACTCATTAGTCTTAACAACATGCACTCTAAATGAATTTACTTACAAAGAACGTTCGAATATAGTACTCTCAAACCCATTGACAAAATACACACGCTTCAATAGAAAACAAGAGACTGATATCAGTCTTAAAATTGTTAGAGTCATTAGTGATCAGATCTTTTCTTTATGTAGAAGAGGAAGAGAGTCTGTTTGTTTGTGGGAAGCAAGTAAACAACTGCAAGATTGGCTCCTGCTTTGATTGACGAAGACTATACGACCGTAAAATGTGGCAAAAAAATAATTGTAGAATTTTAAATATTTACCTATCCAGCCATGAGGTAAATTAGCAGCTACTAATCAAAATGATAGTCTCACTTTATCTTTTATGGCTGTCAGGCAGGCAGGCAGCTAACCACGTGAAGGGTGAGGGGCCTATTTGTAAAGTCTGCTTTTTGAAGGGCCGTATGGGTATCGCGACTGTAGGTTTGAATGGGAGGGGCCAGGGGCGTAGAAAACTCAAAAAATAACACGACGGCATTCGATGGGGTTCGTTTTGCATTGTTTGTACCGGAATCCAAGAAAGGGAATGAATCGGGTCGGACCGCTGGTTAATTTATCGGAGTCTGATCTAAATCCGCTTTTCAACGCATGTTCCGTTGTTCGTGCCCTTCTCTTTCGAATTCGAAGATTTTCATTTCCCGCGGTGACGCCGTCTAATACAATTTGACTTTTAACTTAAAAAGGGGTAAACGAAAACAAGCTCTCTTCTTCTGATTCTCAGACTGAATTAGAAGATGCTTACAGAAGAAACTGAGGATGAACCAACTGACTATGCCATCGACGAGAATGGGTTTCCCTCTCTTCCGCTAGTTTCGGAAGAAGGAGAAGAAGAAACGAGACATGGTAATGAAGTTGAAGATCCATCAGTTGGAACTTCAAAAGGGGAATTCGCCTCCGATTTCTATCGCAGCGGAACAGACTGGTCATGCTTGGTGGACAGGAATCCCCGTGAACAAAAAAGGCTTAAGCAAGCAGACCTGTTCCAGGTGTGGGGTTTAAAGAAAACAACTGAATCGAATGTCGGATCTAAGGTATCGGCTTTGCCTTCGAGGAAGAACACTACGACGCCCTCGGTCTACATCGAGCGGGTCTACGACCGGATGAATTCGAAAGCTCCTTCTTTTGGGAAGATGAGAAAAAAGGTTGGCGATAATAGCCAGCGTAATTGCCCCTTCTACAAGAAAATACCCGGTGAGTTTGCCCTTCAAATTTCGGTCTAGGTTCACTTCTCCTTCTGAATGTTGGGGTTGAGCTTGAAATTCTTCTAAGAATTATTCATCGAGCTAACGGATCCATCTGGAAATGATTATATTACGAATTGCCTTTTCTTTTTGGGGTAGGCCGCTAATTTGCATATATTGCCTGTGCTTGAGCCCTAAATTTGATGGGGTTTACACTTGGTCGTCTCCCTGTATATCACTTCAATTATTTCGTCAGCTCAAGTTACATACTTATATGTCTTCTTCAAATTCTTTTGTGGTGTTAAACAATCTATATTTATAAAATGCAATACGGAAAGGAGATTAATCTGACAATTTCCTCAACGAAACAAAATAAAGTCATATTTGTATTATTTATTCAAATTTTAACATCACAAATGGTGTTACACACTTTAAACTCCTGTGTGGCAGAGGTACATAATGAACACAAAAATGATAATTAACATTTTTTTTTTTAGTTTAGATTTAGATAAGAAAGTTCCCACATTTCTCAACTCAATTGGGTCTTTGTTCATCTAAACGTGCTCGGCTACATGAATCCTTATCCTTTTTCAACTATTTTAAAATTCATTGTTTGTTGTCAATGAAGGCTGTTTATATATTTTCCTAGAACTTCTTCCCCATTCATTTAGTTACATGCCCCTTCAGCTAGCAGGCACAAAACAAATTCAGATTCTCATCTGCAATCTGAAATCTTCTCTCAGAACACAGACAAAAAATTCGAAAACTATCTACAAGATATAACACCTAACTAGCAACACAAAACCATGCTTTATGACTTTGTGATTGTTGGAGGCAGTTTTAGTTGCCACAGCTGCTAGATGTTATATTTTTTCAGAAAACAAAAATTCTCCCCAACAAGATGCCCATATGTCATACTGAATTTAGTTAAGTCCATCCAGCATAGACACTGCCTATTTAAGTGCTAGCGGATGTAAAGAAATCTAAAAATTTTCTGGGTAGAAGCATCAAAATTAAAGCGTTAGGTCCTGAAAGAAGACCTCACATCAAACACACTGCTAATTAATGTGCATAATTGCTTGACTCTCATGACCTTGACTTCTTTTCTAAGATGGTTTTGTCCTATTTGACAAAGCTGGCTCAATGGCATGCTCGTGCTTTTTCAAGTGAGATGTCCATCCCATATATATCATTGCTATTGATAAAAGCAGGATCAAATGGAAATGGTTTACCTTTTGTTTTGACTATCTAATTATATTGGGATAGACATTTACAAACTATCAAAGCTAATAGATATTGAATTTTATTGAGAGAAGGACAAAAAAGTTCCTCTCTTTTTTGCACTAGGACTCTACTCCTATTTCATATTGGAGTCTTGGATTACCTCTTTTATTTATTTTCTACTTTGTTTTTATCCCATTTCAGTTCTAGATTGGTTCTGCTATTCCTTCTTGTTTTTATTTTTCTTTACCTACCATAAGTAGGAGTTTGGATCAGCTCCCCGACGGGGAAGCACATACTGCTCCCTTGACACTTCTCCACCACACATTTGGTGTGGGGCCCAAGTTTGAATACTAATAAAATAGTTCAGAGGTGGGGCCCTCAATGGGTAAGGGGGATTCTATAAAGCAACAGTGTTAGCAGGATGTAAGCAAATATTGATCACATCCTCTTCATAAAAAAGACAGGTATTCAGGATACCATTCTAATTGTCTATGTTTAAGATATAGTTTTGATAAGCAATGATGGTGAAGAAATATAGAAGCTGAAAAAAATCATGAGTCATAAATTTGAAATAAAGGATTTAGGAAAATTAAGATACCTTATAGGGATTGAAGTTGGTCATTCAATCAAAGGCATATTTCTGTCCCAAAGAAAGTATGTCTAGACTTGCTCTCTGAAACAGGCTTATTTGGTTGGCATCGAGTTATAGTCCTCTAGAAGTTGCTACCCCACTCTAGGATAAAGAAGGGAACCTGTTGATAAAGGACACCATCAGTGACTAGTGGGAAAGCTAGTCTACCTATCTCACGCATGACTTGACATTATTGCTTTAGTCAGTACTGCAAAGTCAGTTCATGCGCGATCCATATTGTAGTCATATATCAGTCATCTTCTAAATTCTTCATTATCAGCAATCAGATCTAGGCAAAGATGTTCTCCTATCCCCACATGAGCGTTTTCATATTGAAGCCTACACTAATGTAGATTGAGGAGGTTCACATGATTGAAAATCCACGTTACAATATTGTACTTTTGTTAGAGGGAATTTGGTTACTAGCAAAACAAGAAGCAAAATGTTGTTGCAACAAGGTCCAGTATTGAAGCAGAATTCAAGTTATGGCGTAAGGGGTTTGTGAGTTATTATGGTTAGGTGGGTTACCATAAAGATCTTGCATGTCAGTGCCCTTTCCTATGATGCTTCATTGTAACAACAAAGCAGCTATAAACAATGCCAATAATCCAATACAACAAGATAGGACAAAGCATATGGAGATTGATAGGCATTTTATAAAAAGAAAAGTCGGAATGTAGCATAATTTGTATGCTATTTTTGAAGTCTGAAGATCAAGCAACATATGTCTTCTACCAAGGGTTACTTGGACGAGTGTTTCATCCATTTTGAACCAAGTTGGGCATGTGTGATACCTACGCCCAACTTGAGGGGAAGTGTTGAGAGAAGGCCAAAAAAGTCCCTTCGATTTAGTGCTAGGACTAAGAGAGATCATCCCTCTTCTATTTGCACTAGGAGTCCCATCCTACTTCGTATTGAAGTCTTCGATACCTTCTTTTGTTTATTTGCTATCTTGTTTCTATTTCCTATTCCAGTTCTAGACTGGTTTTCTATTCCTTTTTGTATTTATATTTCTTTTTCTACTCAAAGTAGAATTGCCCAAATTGTGAACTATAAATTCCCCATTGGGGGCTATCAATAAATTAGACACTCTCTGGGCATTCAACTCTCATCTTTGCTAGAAATGTGTATGACGATAAAATGACAAAAGAAATATGTAATGAAATCCGAACTCAACCTGCCAGATAACTAAGAGAATGAAGGGAAGGGTAGAGAAGAAAACTGTAGATTGAGACAGCAATCTGGAAATCCAACATTACCATACAAACAAACACCAGTCCCATTGTAGTGGTATATGGGACCACCATCTACAGCAACCAAAATAACATGCACTCTAGAAGAACATTTTCAAGGAGACCTTTATGGCATACACAATATATATGCTTGTATTAAATATATTAGTATTAAGACATAGAATTCCATAGAACCCAACCCAAATGCCTGATACCTTTATAGACTCTGATCTGTCAATTTTAGCCATCTAAATGGATTTAACGTCGTATAATGGCAAGCATTCCTGCAGATGAGGATGATCTCTTGATGTTTCAATTTATAAAAACTGTTGGTCACATGTACTATGCACATGCATGTAAAATTGGTCTTCTATTTTTCTTGAAGATTTTTTCTGCTCTTTTTTTTTTTTTTTGGGTTGTGGAAAGTAAGAGTGAGATCTCTAAGTGTGGGTAACTAGGGGTGCTATGCTTAAGAGGATGGGAGAGAAAAGATCCATCAAGCCCAAGGGGTTGTAGTTTTTAAACCAGTTTGTTGCTATGGTTTTTTGGAACTTTTAATTCACTATTCTCATCATTTGCTTTCATCTCTCCTGTAGTATGGATTTATTGAATGAAGGTTTGGTTTCCCAGGAAAATTAAGAAGGTGGTGGGTTCTCTTATTTAATATAATAGATTATTTATTAGCTTTATTGGTCAAATTGTGCTGGTTACTGTAGTCAAACTCATATTTATAGAGTTGACAAGTTAAGCAATGGTTTGGTTAAAGTTGTGAGTTATGAACCTCTGGGATTTCACTTTGAAGGCAAACAAGTTTTCAGCCAGCACCACATTTTATTTAACAAGGTGTCCTTATTGTGTTTTTTATTTTTACTTATTTTTTTGGATGAATAAAGTCAATAAATTATCATTAACAAAAATCCTAAAGGGGAAGAGAAAAAAATATACAAGTGAGGAGAGAAATGGGAGGGGGAGGGGGTGCAGGGGGGCAGCCTGCCATCAACTAGGAGGTTGCAATGGGAAGCCTAAACCTTTGTTAACACACAACAAGCCTATCCCTTGGGGTATCCAGAAGTAGGGGATGGGGGTGCAACTAGAGCCTAAAAGAGACATCAAAGAAGATAGCTTTCCAAATCAAGTCCAAAGGCCTAAAGTTAGAGGTCTATCTCCTAAGGATTCATTCCCATCAATGATAGATGGCATATCCAAAACTAACTTACCAACAAGGTCACAAAGATAATATCTAATGAACGGAAGCAAAAAATACTAGAGTAGATAGAATGACAGGGACGAAGAAGGATCTCAAAATCTACACCCAATCCCAAGCAAACCCAAATGAGTGTCTAGAAGGTGGCCAAATGGAGGACATGGCTTTTCCGCTTCGAATTGCCAGAAAGGGGCAAATAAAGAAAAGGTGATCCACCTATTCTCAATTGCTCCAGCAGAGGATGGAATTAGGGTTTGTTGGGACGTGGTGGCGAATAAGGGAAGATTGAGCGGGGAGGTAAAGGGTGAGGGTTCTCCAAAGAGTGAAGACATGGCCTTTGAATAGAACTAAGGGAGACCAAGTGACAATTTGGCTAGGGTTCGAGAGAGGTTCCTAGTAGAGGAAGTGGTGAATGCCCCACAGAGGTGGGAAGCCAAATAACATGGTCATTGGGGATGGGGAGGTGGCCCAAACCTGTGTGAGACTCGAAGGGGAGGGGAAGGTGGGACCACGAACCATTAGAGATGAAAGCTGAGAGGGGGGTTGACTTGGGGATACTAGAGGTGTTGACCAAACGAGGACCAAAGTGGTTGTAAAGGATAACCAAATGATGCTAAGGGCCAAGCCAAAAGGAAGCAAAGGAACCATTAGAGATCAAGATGGAGGTTGTAGAGAGCAAGGGGTTTGAGGAGGAGAAGCTTCCTCCAGATCCAGTCACCTAGCAGAGGTTTGAGGGAGAGAGACAATTCAAATGGAGTAAATTTTCGAGAGATAAGAAGATACCCAAGTTGAGCTAGATGGAGTCTTGTTTGGAGGATGTTTTGTAGATAAGCTTCAGAAAGCTGGCATTATTATAGCTTGGAACATGTTGGATTCCTAAGCCTCCTTCGGGTTGAGGAAGACAGATGTACAACTAGTGATGGGGTGGAGAGAGTGGGAGAACTCTTGGCCCGTCTATAGGAAGGCACTAACAAACTCCATAGGTCTGAAGTGGCCTTAGGAATAGGGAAGATGCTGCACCAGTAAATGTAGGAGGACGATAGGACTCATTTGATTAGAACTATCCTACCAGCAAAGGAGAAGAGTTTGCCCTTCCGGAATTGGAGTTTCACTCGGATGTGATCAATCAGTAGGGTAAAATGATGGTTAGTGAGCCTTCGAGGTTGAAAAGTAGTGTTTAGCTTGGTAGCTTGAACTTTTACTTGTTTGTAAAGAGAAAAATAAACAAAAATTGGTATTCATCACGAAACAAAATAAAAAGAGAAAAAAAATGAAAGACTCCATACTATCATTTTGGTATTTTGTATTATTTTTAGAGTTTGATTATGTATCTAACTACTCTAAATGTTGGTATGCTTTCAGGAACCCCATTCACTGTTGACGCATTCCGTTATGGTCTTATTGATGGATGCTCAGCATACTTCCTTAGCCACTTCCACCATGATCATTATGGTGGGTTGAGCAAGGGATGGTCACATGGGCCCATCTACTGTACTCCTCTCACTGCTCGCCTTGTAAGAATGTGTCTATTAGTGGATCCACTGTAAGTACTCTGTTGTCTGTACCTAATGCTTCCCTTAAGAAATATGTTGCAAATAGTTCCTGTTTGTCTTAAAATTGATTTAATTTTTTGTATTACTTGGAATGCAATATAACTGTGGAACTTTGCATTATGGCATGGGAGGGATACAATTCTGTCCTGTTGTTTATTTGAGTGCTAGAATGCAAGTAATATTGTAGTCATTTATCACCACTTAGTTCAGGAAAAAAATGTAATTCACTGAAGTTGCCAACTTCTGCATCCATTGTTTGCAGATTGATCTGTCCTTTGGAACCGGAAGCAGAACATGTTATTGAAGGCATCAAAGTGACAATGCTGGATGCTAATCATTGTCCTGGTGCAGCACTTATTCATTTTCGTCTGGAAGATGGACGTACTTATTTGCACACTGGAGACTTCAGGGCCTGTAGGTCAATGCAGTTGCATCCGCTTCTTGCGAACCATCGAATTAATGTCCTTTACCTGGACACCACTTATTGCAGCCCAAAATACAGGTAATACTTCCTCTGGAGCCTTGTGACTTCAATTTAACACTTCATTATTTGTTTCATTTTTCTTCTTTCCAGTTATATGGCTGGATTTTCTCTCAATTCAGGTTCCCCTCTAAGGAAGATGTTCTGGATTTTGTTGTAATGATAACTAAAAAGAGTCTCATGAAGCAGCCGAAAACCCTTATTGTTGTCGGAGCATACAGTATTGGGAAAGAGTGTGTTTATCTTGCTATTTCAAAGGCATTAGGGGTATGCTGAATAACATTCATTCTATTTTTGTGCTTGATGAGCTCTCCATGTCATTGGGAGTCGTGCAATTTACATTTTATGGGAGTATGTTTACTTTTGTGGAGAATGCTCTTTAAGGATCCTTTCTCATATTATGCATTCATACTTAGCTCGATAATTGTGTTTATAGAAGTTGGCTTGGCCTGGTGATGACTGTTGTTCAAGAAGGCCAGATTCACTAATAAACTAAACATGGCAACTGCTATTGAATATTTACAAATTTAAACACAATGCTTTAATTAGGCTGAGACAGTTTTCTTTTGGACTATGAAATGCTTGTGCTTGCTCTTTAGGTTCTGTAAGCACTTGACTTCACTAAGGCAACTGAACATTTTAACATTTTTTTTTTGGCATTTGGAAGACTGAGTCTATCTTCATTATACATGTTGATCAGGTTGATATTATTTAAGAAGTCCATTACTTTGTTAATTGTTGCAGCTTTCTAGATCTTTTATTTCGGATATTGTTTAAAGTTATTCTGAAACTCCAAACTGATTTCCCTCCCTTGAAAAAAATGAAATGTGATATGGTACCAATATTGATAAGATCTTTAAGGTTAAACATAAGGGCATACTAACCAATGTTGGGATTTGTTTAGGTCAAGATATATGCAAATTCTTCAAGGAGGCGGGTTCTGAAGTCATTTGATTGGCCTGATTTGTCTGGGCAACTCTGTTTACACGGGGAAGAGACCCCTCTTCATATTCTACCTATGTCATCGCTAAGGCCTGAGGTGTTATTTTTTTTTAAATTCCTTTTTGTTATTGACTCAGTGATTTGATTGGTACAATATAACCTACTGATTTTTTGCTTCTAGATTTTGGAGCAATACTTAGTGACCTACATGCATCAATATACAGCAGTTTTGGCATTTAGGCCAACAGGTAACCAGAATATATAATTATATAGTGTTGCTGTCTATCCAACCCTCTTGATCTTGATAAATTCTCTCTTGATGGATGGAGCTTCAATTAGTCCTAATGCATTTTATTTCCTTTAAATATAAGAAGCTAAATAAGTGCAATGCTAAAGTTGTTTGATTTGTAATCCCAACTCACGTTCTTAATTTATTATCCTAAAGGCTGGACATACTCAGAGGCTACCGGGAAACAGCTGAATCTAATAAGACCACGTTCAAGTGGCAATGTCACAATTTATGGTAAGTTAATTTTATAATTCTAGTTCTGTTGCTGAAAGGTTACCGGTTGAAGTCAAATGCATTGCACACAGGTTGCAATGTGATTCCATGGTTTGATGCATATTGATACGGTTTGGTTGTTATTATTATAAAAAAGGACACGTGTTGAATTGCATCAAAATGTATTTGCCAATACATTACAATACTTGATATGAGATGATATGTATCTTAAGATCACCTGATTGATATGATACTCGGTACGATACTTTAAATCTTTCCTATGATTTGTAGTTTTGTAAATTACAAACTCCATACCTATGATCCGAATACTAGCTACATTTTTAAGAGCTTATGATATTTGAACTGTGAATTTATGATCTCCACCACCACCATATCATATGTAATTCGTATGTATTTCAATCCCCATGAGATAGCTCTTTCCATGATGATGAAGACCCTTTTGTTGCCATTGTCATCAGGAGTCCCATATAGTGAGCACTCCAGCTTCTTGGAACTCAAGGAATTTGTGCAGGTACTGATGATATTTTTTTTTCTTCTTCTTCTTCTGTTTTGTTGGGATCACATTCAGATAATCTATGGCTCCTATGATATCCTCTTCCTCTCCTGAGTGTGTGAACCCTATATCCATGTTGTGCAGCATGTGGCAACTAATATTCTTGTTATTTTTCCAGTTCTTCAAGCCAGACAAGATAATCCCCACGGTTAATGTAGGCAATGCTGCTCACCGAAATCAGATGCAGTCCCACTTTCGAGAATGGTTGAAAGCCTGACGCTGTAAAGTACAAAAGTTGATTGTAATAAGCTGGAATGGACTCAATTCCAACTCCCAAGATACCATTGTTTACTAAATGGTGATGTTTGAACGTGTGATAACTCACACTCTCTTGTGAGATAGTCCATTGTTTTACTCCCAAAAAAATTGAAATGTAGGCACAAAGAATATTCTCACAAATAATTTTAAAATATGTTGTTGTTGGAAAGCTTTATTTATTTTATTTTTTTATTTTACAAATTAACATGTGAAATGATATGATTCACCGGCAAAAGTTACGCAGCACCCCACTACCCCAGCAAATTCCAGATTCACCTGTGTTAGAAAACTGTGTTAAAAAAGAAAAAAATGTGTTAAAGAGTTAAAAGATAACTAAATGGGCAAGAAAATAAAGCTTGTGACTTTTCTTCTCATCAAGTTTGACTACAGTGGAATTTTCCATACTTCACCGAGTAATGAGTACTCTTTTTGTTTTGTTTTTTCTTATACGGGTAGGAGAGAGTGGGGTTGAGATAAAAAAGTTGCACTGACGAGTTAAAAAAAAGTTGAGGAGACTCCTCATCCCGTCAGACGACAGGGAAACTGTAACTCTGGTTGCCACAGAGAGCAAAAACAGGAAAAAGAGAAACTATAAACTCTAGGCAAATGGTTAATGGTTAATGGTTAATGGTGGAACGGTGGAAGTGACTTTTCTTTACCCACATAGTGATAGTGTGTGAGAGAAAAAAAAAAAAAAAGAAAAAAGAAGAGAGTTAATATTTTGGTTTTTGCCACGTAAACAATAATAGAGGATTGTTTCCGTTTCATGTAAACAAACAAAATCAGATTTTGATGTTTTTGGTCGGTGGCAGGCAGTACAGCCCAGAGGCATTCGAAAATCGAAGGGCTTGACCACTCCCACTCCCACTCCGGCTCTCCCAGTTCCTCTGGGGGGTCCGGGTCCGGCGTGCCCACTCTCCGTGTTTGTTTGTTTGTGTGTGTTTTTGATTTTCCAAAATAAGAGGAACAGCTAAAACCTTGTCTGATTCCTCTCTCATCGTCTCTCTCTGCCCGTGAATTGTGATTCCCGCCTTCTTTTTCACCTCGTTGCCCCTCCTGTGCTGTAGCCTGTAACTCTGTAAGTATGTAGTTCTCTTACTCTTCTTGATCTTAAAAGCGACGGCCATCGTGTTTTAAACGGTCATATCGGATTCGTTCCATCAAATTTTCTCCATTTCGCTGTCTCATCTGAAAATTACAGCGGATAAAGAGAAGGGGGCCCATTTTGTGTCACAGGAAGGAAGTAGGAACAGGAGGAATATACAGATTATTTGCTCTGGAAAAGGTTATATACTTATATGTATAAGTATTTTCTTAATCCTTAAAAAAATTAATCTTTAATTGGTGAGAAGAAGGGAAAAAAAGGTTTACTTATTAGTTATTACTTACTATGTTTAACAATTCCGACATATTTCGTCCACGTTGGCCATCGCCGTCGCCATCGCCATCACATCCCATCCGATCCGCTCTTCTTGAAAACTCGCCTTCGCTTTCCCGTTCCGCCCTCATCCTTCTTCTTCCATCTCCTTCTCTACTCACCAAAAATTCTCTCTTTCCGGTGAGTTCAGACCCAGATAGAAACCCAAACCAAGTCGTCGTCGTCGTCGTCGTCGTCGTCGTCGTCGTCGTCGATCCATGCACCATCACAGCTCCGCCTCCTCCTTCTCTCCTTAGAAGTCGAAACTCTGAAAGCTTTGTTTCGATTCTCTCTACCCTCTCCTTTAAGGCTTTAACCCATCCCTTGTTCCGGGTAATGATGATAACAATAGTAGCACACCCCTGAGCTTCTGTGTTTTTCTTCCTATTCTTCCTCTTCTTCTTCTTCTTCTTCACATTCTTCCTTATTTTTGTTGCATTGCTATCTAGCCTCCTTTCTTCCATACGAGGAAGGAAGCACTTCTTTTTGGTTTATCCACATTTTCTTTTCCTTAACCCCTCAAAAGAAATCTAAAATTTCCCTCCTTTGGGGTTTAAAAAAAGTTTCTTAGATTTTTCGGAGCATTACAACCTTATTATGAGGGGAACTAGGAACACTTTTCTTCTCCACCGATTTCAATAAAATTGTTCTCTGATGACGTTCCTCTTCATTTCGTTGCAGATCGCGAGGTTAGAGGTTAATGTCTTGCCCATGCTGAGGGTTGGTGTCTCCTGTGCCCAGATCTGATCAGGATGCAAGGAAAGATATACACCCCTCCTCCACCGACCTCAACTCTCCGATTCCAACCGGCGGATCATTGACTCTAATGGCCCATCTAAGCAAGTCTATCAAGTCTGGAAAGGAAGCAACGTAAGCTTCCTTGCATCCTTCCAATCTTGTTATAAACATATTTGACATGCTTCTTGTTTAAAATTTTGAACCTTTCTCTCAAAGCCTGCTTCCGATGTTCTCGGATTTTGTCATCAGCTGGTGCATCCATGCATTAACTGCATTGGGAAGTTAATTCACTGAAATAATTGGATGTTTACTCGGAAAGCAATGTAATGTTTTGGGCAACTTTTATTCAGTAAGAAGCCGTTCTATAATAAATGCAGGGAATAAAAATCGCTCATACTTTTCAATCGAAGAATCAAAGCCTTTTGCAAGCAGTGATAGAATAACAATACAAAACGTGGCAGAAAGACTGAACGAATGCTTGCCAAATGCAAATATTCTTTTGAGTGGGCATTTCAAATCCCATACTTGCTTACTTCATGTTTTGATTTCCTCCCTATGCCTAAAGCATTCCAGATGGACTGAAATGCATCAGCGGTCCTGAGATCTATCTTCCATGTAATATATGTGATGTCATCAGGCTTTGCATCTCCAACATTGCCTTTTTTGTTTCTTTAATGGTGTTATCTGAGGCAAATTGACTTACGTCCCACCTCTCCATTTAGGTTGGCATTGCCAGTGGTACTGGAACTTAATTCTCCATGATGGCCTTGGATTCAATTCAGTTTGTTTTCTTTCAACTATTAATTGTTAATTTATCCCATTAATAAAAATTAATGATTTTACCCCAAGTTAACTGATCCTTTGGTTTTTCATAATATATCAATAACATTTAAAAGTATTCTACTAGAACTGGTGGCTATTTGCTTTTTTCAGTTGCCATCCGTTAGTCTTCTTTTGCTGAGGGAGTTCAGAAAATATGAGTTTCTCCTCTAGTTGTTAAAAATTATCCTCACGTACTGTGACCTATATCTTGCAACCAAGGCAATAAAACTGACCAATATACTAATATTTCCTGTCCAAGGTACTATCTTCTACTAGCTTCTCCCTTTGTTTTCTTTCTGAATAATGAACCTCTAGCTTCATTATTTGTCCTCCTGAATTCGCCCTTCCTTTTGTCTTTCAAATTTCTGGTTTCTTTACTAAGCGGGTTAGATTTTATATTCTTCAATTCTACAATTTTATTTTTGTAATCTAATCCTCCCTCCATCACACATGGACTGATAGATCGTCTGGTTTGGGGTTCCAATGTCCCAGTTGGTCAATCCATTAGCAATTAAATGCTTTGAAATCTTCCAACTTCTGCCTGTTACCTTGAGCATGTAATGCTAAATAATGCTACCACTACATTAGGGTTGTGGAGAGGAATAAGAATTTAATGTGGTGTTAGACAATCTATGAAGGATAATTTTTGGAATCTGGGATAAGGGACAGTTTTGTTTGGTCAAGAATAGCTTCTTTCCTACTTGACAATATAGATAAATTCTGGTTGATGATAACGTCTCATAGTTCAACTGAAAATAATCTTGTTTTGTATTCTCATGATTCTGATCTAATGAACTTGCATACATTGTCTAGTCTCCCTAATTGTGGAAAAAGAACCCCATATTTTTTAAGCCTTCTTCACTTCAGTACTAGCTCAAAAGAAACTGATCCCCTCCCTTTTTCTTTTGAAACATTTTGCAGAGATTCTTTCTTGGAGGCAGACTTATGTTCGGTCCAGATTTTAGATCACTGTTTCTTACAGTATTTCTAATTGTAGCTCCAGTGATCTTCTTTGGTGCTTTTGTTGCTCAAAGGCTGGTTACTGAGTTTTCACACCATCTTGGCGGTCTCATAGTAGCTATTTCTGCTGTCTTCACAGTATATGTAAGTCTCTCTTCTCAATATATTTCCACTTAAGAGTAGCTTAAAGCTTTGCTCTAATTTTGGTTCTCATAACTTTATTTCTCCCTTATGGTTGTAACTTTTTTAACCTACCTTGGTGATATTATAAATATTATGCTACATTTGATGAGATTCCACATATTAGCTTAACAAGTTCCTAAGAGTTAAGAATCCAGGCGCAGAAGACTGATTCTGATGATTTGTTTATCTCATGCCAGAATCACTCTGTGAATCTGAGAAGTATCTTGTGGCTTGCTTCTGGGATCAGATTGGTCTCATAATCTCATGTTAGATTCCAGATTGGGGTGATAGAATCTGACCCAAGTAAAATGTGGAACCACCGGATTTTATTCTAGTCCAGAATTTAGGATCTAGAATTCATCCTTAATGTCCAAGGGCCAACATTTGCTTCATTCTTGATCATTTAAAAGTCTATGGTCATCCAGTAAATATACATACCTGAACTCATGGCATTTGGATGACATTGACTAAACAGTAAGAATATTGAATATGGAAATTTTTTTGTCGCAATTGTTGAAATGATCATCTAACGTTGCTAGATTCACTCCATCCCAGTGAATGTCCTTGCAGCTGGACTGCTTGATCTGAACATGTTTTTGGATTTGCAAGTTTCAATTGATGTCATTCATGGATGGTTACTTGTGTTCTGAACCTTTGTATGCATTAACCCAAGATCCTGATCCCATTAACTACCCACCAGGCGGAGGGCAACAGCTGCGATTTCGTGAATATTACAATTATGAGACATCATTTGGTATCTTTGGCTGAATATAGAGACTTCCTTGGCTGATTGTTTAAAGTGGTTTATTGATGCTGCTGTTTTGTGAACTTGCAGATCATCGTTCTTCTGTTGCTTACATCTGGAAGAGATCCTGGAATAATCCCTAGAAATCCTCACCCTCCTGAGCTGGAAGATGAAGGTTGTGGCAACAATGTATCCACAGGCTGGGCAGGAAATCAGCGTGGTGTTCCAAGTATTCCCGCCACAAAAGATGTCCTTGTCAATGGGATGGTGGTCAAGGTCAAGTACTGCCAGACATGCATGTTATATCGACCACCACGATGCTCTCATTGTTCTATTTGCAATAACTGTGTTGAACGCTTTGATCACCACTGCCCTTGGGTAGGGCAATGTATTGGGATGGTATGCTCCAATCTAAGCATATTCTTTGAAATTTGAGTTCTGGCCTTTACATGCTCGTGCAAGTTGGTTTGGGATGCAATAGGTTTTTCAGATCTTGGTTTGCTCATTTGTTTCAAACCATGGTTAGTCTACTTTTAACTCTAAAAAAGAACTTTAGATACATGCTGAAGTGGTAGATTGTTTAGTTACTTTCATGCACCTAACATGCACAAAATTATTTTTAGGATAGACTGGTAGTATTGCATGCAAAAGTTTCTGGTTTTTGTGCATTTGATTGGAATACTTCATGCAAAATTTTCTGGGTTTATAGTGCATTTGATTGGAAATGCTGGGTGAAGCAAACTTGTGAAACATAGATCCTTTGGAAATGTGAAAAAGCTAATAATCCCACTGGTGGATCACTCAACAACTCAGCCTTATCCCAGTTACATGGTGTCCGGTACATGTGTCCTTTCAAAACTAAGCAGGAAGTTGAGATCCGCACATAGGGAAAAGAGAGTATGAGGACTGAAGGATACCAATGGAGATGTGAAATTAGTAAAAGTGAAATGTAAAATGAAAAATGGAAGTAAAAGGAAAGAGGATAGCTGAAGGAATCAGGAAAATCTTATGGGTTGTCGACAATGTGGATCCTTACTCTTCAAAAGGTTCTTTTTCAGGTCATACTGGGCAAACGTTCCACACTAAGCATGTCTTTCTTCTAACCTCACCTATGGTCATTTTAGGCCTGCCTCTAGCTCTTTTAGCTCCTTTAATTGGAATCAGATCACTCCTTACCGGGGGTATTTCTGGGCTTCCATTGCACATAACCTAACCACCTTGACAACAAAGTTTGTAGTTGATCAGGGCAACTACCACATCAGCTTTAGTTTGTTCATTTGTCACTATATTCTTCCTAGTGTTTCTGCTTGTCCATCTTAACATCCTCATCTTTGCAATCTCGTTTCATGATATGACTCTTCTGGACTGCTCACCATTTTGCCCAATACATCATAGAAAGTCAGACTACAGTCCTATAGAACTTTCCTCTAAGCTTTAAAGGGATGTGCCAGTTACACAATACTCTAGTCGCACTTCTCCATTTCATTCATCCCTCGTTAGTTCTTCGTGGAATATCATTGTCAAGGGCATGGTTGGGAAGGGAAATCCTCCTTGGACTTGACGTTAGCGCTAATCTCGTGAGGATAATTAGGGACAATTAAGTCCATCTTCTCTTCTCTTTCTTCTTCTATTAGGACTCCTTTGAGTCTCTGTTCATCCTTCTCCTTTCCCTTTCTGATTTGGTTTTCCTTCGATTGTAAAATTTTAAATATCCCATTGTTGCGAGTAGACAATTTGATTTGTGCTTTTGAGAAGCCTAGATGGTATCAGAGTCATCTACTATCTGATCCAGAGAATCCTCAAGTCTCCATCGCTGACTTCTCTCCATTGTTTGCTGAAGTGTTCTGCCTTCATTCTTCTTGAGTTCTTCTCAGATTTAAGAGCAGCACCATGAGATCTATTCTGAAGAGGTGCTGCTGTTCATCACCTCATTCATATATTGAAGGTTGAAGGATTCTCTCAGATTTGCCAAAGTTGTTTGTGACATTCACTTACTATAAGGATTGACCAATACTTGAAGAATCAATAACTTTGGAGGGTCACCCACTGGTAGATCTGATTTTTTGTTGCATCAATTTCATCACAGATGAATGCTGTTTTTTTTTTCTTCCTGAAATTTTAATTGTAACCTGTTTTTTTTAATGGAAAATACATTTGAAAAGACAGTTTAATCAAACACCAAATCATTCATTATTGACGGATCAATAAGAATGACCATCAGCTCCTTGCTCTTACAATCTTGGATGGAACAAATTTTCGATGTGGTTAAGATCTGCCTACTTTACCGTTACTGGCCATAGCCTTCGAGGACATATTATTGGCAGACCACCACCGCCTAGCCCACTACTAGATCAATGGCTTGTACACGACTCTCTGGTGATGGCTTTTTTTATTTGTTCCATGAAACCTGAATTTCATCAGACCTTCAATTTATTGGACACTGCAGCGAGGATCTAGACTGCTGCCAAACGGACTTACGGTAAGGTAGGGAACAGGGCCTACATTTATGAACAAGTTCATGGAACTAGAAAAAGGAAGATGTCAGTCTCCAAAAACTATAATACACTCAGTGCCATATGGCAAAAAATTAATCACTATAGTACCTTTCAGTCGACAGCCACTGATGATATTGCAGCTTATAAGAAGCACCATGATGAGATTCGTTAATGTGATTTCTTGGCTGTTCTTAATGTGGAATATGACCTCATTAGAGTGCAAGTTCTCAGCTGAGACCCTTCCCAACTCTTAAAGAATCATATGCCTTCGTCCATGCTGAGTTGTACAGCTTGCTTGCTCCCATCTTCTGTGCCTGACAGATCAGCCCTTCATATTCAAACTTGGTGTAATATAGAAACTACATGTTTGAAATTACATGGAAAGCCTGTAGACAAACGAAAAGCTGCATGTGGAAAGACTCAAGCCAATCAAACTGCAACTGTTCCATCCTCATCTGATGATACAGTTTTTGGGTTATCTATTGAAGAATTACAAGCTCTCTAGTGGTTATTACAGGGTGCCCCACTACTTCCAACCCTCTATATCTACTTCTGCTACTTCTGGTCATCATTAGGCTCATGCAGGTGTGTGAACCTTGGGTATATGTGCCTTTGCTATATTCACATCATGCACTATAGACTTGAGGACCTACAGATCACATGATAGGTTCTTTTGATCAGCTTCATCAATATATTCCCCTTTCTGGAAAGATACGGTTAGCGTAGCCAACGGATCCTCTTCCTCCTGTTTTTGTGAAAGGGTTCATTTGTTGCTTTCCTACTCTTACATTATCTTCATTTTGCTTATTCCCTTGTTTTCTACTAAACTACTCTGTTAGTAGCCTCACTAGAGATCTGAATTGGAAAGTAACCTTTTTTGCCTTCCAAATGTGTTATATAGGATTTGGTGATAGAGAGGATAATTGGTGGATACAGTAAGATGCACAGTGATCTCTATATGCTTGACAGTTTGCTGTCCCTTCCTGCATCAAAATCTTCACCAGCTCCAGCTACTCAGATTCATTTGGCTACCTCTAAGATTCAGTTCTTCATCCGCACCTTGGTCACCCTCCTATCAAGACATTAGTTTCTCTTTTTCATTTGGTTCAGCACTGTAAATTTGTAATAGGGATAAGTTCTTATTTGAGGCATGTATTTTTGCACTACAAACTTGTTGGGGTTATTCCCCTTCTAATAAAAAAAGTAATTTTCTTGAATTCCCGGAATGGAGGGCAACCTTGGTGTTCCTAAGCTTGTGGGCAAAGACAACAAGAGGGAGGGAGTGGCAGTGGACCAGCTGAGTCCTGGCGGCTTGGATAATAGAGAGAAAAGAGGGGCTGGAGGACCACATGTCAAAGAATTTGAAGGGATTGAAGGGCTTGGACCAAAGGAGGGGAGATCTAGGAGGTGGAGGTGGCAGGGGGAGTGGTCTGAGAGAGGGGGGGGGGGGGGACAAATGGGCATGGGATGTTGGGAAGGGAGAGAGCCAAATATCATTAGCTAAAAAGTGATCAAGTTTGGAGGCAATATGGTCTGCTCCAATTCTATGGTTTTGCCAAGTTAGAGGGTGGCCGAACCATCGAAGATCAAAGAGATCCGCGTCATCAATCCAAGAGTTGAAGGCTTTGACTACCACTGGGTCCGGTGGACAGCCTCCAACCCTCTCATGCAGGAAACGAACAATATTGAAGTCACCACTAATACCCCAAGGGTGCCCCATTGTGGAGGAGGAGATAGAGTGGAGGGCAGCCCAAAGCGGGGCATGGTCAGAGGTACAATTGTACCCATAAATAATGGTGAGGAAGGAGGGGTCGAGGATGGAGATAAGTGGAAGTGCATGAGTTGGGGAGAGGAAAACAGGAGAGAGGGTTGGAATTTAGCCGGGTCCCAAAGAATCCAAATGCGACCATTAGGAGAAAGATTGGAATTAGAGAGGAAAGGTCCAGGAAGGGGCAATTGAAATCCGACGAGGCATTGTCACTATGGACGTGAGTTTCAAGAAGGGCACAAAAGAAAGCTTTTGAGTCACGGAGAATGTGTTTGATTTCAGCTTGTTTAGTAAGGGAATTGAGGCCCCTTACATTCCAAATGAGGATGTTAGTCATTTAAACAATTGGGGGGGGGGGGGGGGGGTGCATCAAAGAAACTATTGGGGAATGGAGCATCAATATGCAAAATTAAATTAACCAACTGGCCTTCACATAAAGAGGGGGAGGGAGTCTCACACAAGGAGGAACCCAAAGGGAAAGGGGGCTCAAAAATGTTGGGGTCAATTGTGGAACTTGAACTAGGGGAAGCATGTTCAATAAAATGGTCTGGTTTAGGTAGAGGGTTTTCAAAGATGGGTTTAAGGGGCCTTGAAATTGGTTTTAGGTGGGTGAAAGGGAGGTGGGTAGTAAGGCTAATGGGAGTGATTTGGTTTGGTGGGCCTAAATTTGGTTGGTTCGGAGGCCTCGAGACGGCTAAAAGAGGTTGCATATTAGGACAAGAGAGGGTTAAGTGGTTTGGGCCAAGTTGTGGCTGAGGCCCAAAAGGGGGTAAAGGTGGGTGAATAATGGGCTTATAATTGGAAGCCGAGAGCACTTGAGAGGTAGGGGCAAACTCGGTGGGCCCATCCTTGTGTCCAAGAGGGTTAGATAAGAAGGGCGGGTTATAAGGTTTCAAACAACATATGGGAGAGAGAGGTAGGTTAGAAGCAGGGATATGCGTAGATGGATGGCTAGAAGAGGAAGGTTGCTGGAGGCCAGAGATCAAAGCGACAACTTGACTTGTAAGAGAAGGGAAAAGTACCTGGTTAGCTCGAGGGATCTGATCCTCAGGGATTTGCGGCAACCAAGAGGTAGCAAGCCGGCTGTCAGTAGTTGTGGGAGGAGCGACGACCTTGGGAAGAGCTGAAACATTGACGTTTGACTGTAGTTAGTCAGGCATTGAGGTTGCAAGCGTGTCAGAGGGCATCCATGCCAATGGCTTGTTCCTTTTCCTTTTCTTCGGTAGGTTTTTGCAGAGGGAGGACTTATTGGAGAAATAGCAACGGTAGCATCGGCGGTGATGAGGTCCAATCTGTCAAGCAAAGAGCTTGGGATAGACGAGCTTTCCAGCAGCATACAATCTTTAGGAGGCCTCAAGATCTTTAGCAGTGAGAACTTCCAGCAGTAGAGATGATTGAACATCAGAATGGAGGGTAGTTGGTACAGGCGGCAGCGACAGAATTCCAGTAGTGGAAACATGGTTCATCAGCATTCTATTTTAGGCCTGAGCTTCATGACCGAAAGTCGAGCAGGAGACACATTTGGAAGTAATCCAATCGTACCCAATGATTTGGTCATAGTGCAGACCAAAATCATCCTCAATGGAGATGCAGGGAGGAAGTGGCTTAGTAGTAGGCACATCTACACAGATGCGAGCATAGGAGATGTGCTCCAATTTAAGAGTCTTCAGATAAGAATGTAGAGGATGACCAACAGCAGAGCCAAATACGACTAAGGCATTCTTGGTTCCAAAACTCCAGGGGGAGACCAAGGAGGTTGATCCACAGGGGAAGGGATCTGAAGTCGACCCTGTGGAGAGGCATGGATGGCTTCCAGGATTTGGTGAAGATAGGGGATTTACCAACAAACCAAGGAGAACCTTTGAGAGCTTTGTTCTTACACTCAGCAGAGGAGAATTTGAACAAAAAGATACTAGAGTCAATCACAAAAGTTTCCATTGCTCCAAGTGAATTCCATTGCTTGGAAAGAGAGGCTTTGACAATGCCGAGGGGAGGGCAAGGGCCAAGGAGTTGACCAAGGATAGCCAGATTCAGTAGCTGAAGAGGAACAATGGACCAGGGGGACAGGGTCATCGGATGTGGGAGAGATATATGAGAGGTTACAATTGGGGGCGGAGGGGGAAAAGAGGGAGTTCTAGGTTATAGGGGTGGGAGAGGGATTGATGGGGGAGGATGGGGAGGGGTTGTTGGGGGAGTAAGAGGTAGAGGGGGGAGGAGAAACAATAGAGGTCATCGGAGAAGGGTTTTCCGGATCATTTGAGAACGTAGGGTTTCTTTTTATTTTCAATTACTGGGATTCTTACTTGCTTGGTAGTTTGAGGTTTAGCTTGGCTGGCACTCCTTGTTGGATGGGTTGCTCCTATACTCGACTGTTGATAAAAGCTGTAATCAGAACATCTAGGGAAATTAATTTCTGTTTTACACTTTGACTTGATATTACTGTTGTAGTTAGTATGGTCAA
Source organism: Hakea prostrata (assembly GCF_041222555.1). Taxonomy (NCBI): domain Eukaryota; kingdom Viridiplantae; phylum Streptophyta; class Magnoliopsida; order Proteales; family Proteaceae; genus Hakea; species Hakea prostrata. The sequence goes on from NC_142607.1 coordinate 1,707,777, forward strand.
CCAAATTTTGCATGGTTCACACTCTATTCATATGGTTGCTGTTCATATTTTTCATTACTTAAAATTGCCCTGGGTAATGGAGTACTGTCATTTCCACATTATCATTTTCATGTTGAGGCCTACATTGCTTCAGACTGAGGATCACATGATTGAAAAGTCCACTTTAGAGTATTGTATTTTTATTGGTGGAAATAATCCTTTAGCACACTAAGAAATAGAATGTTATTGCAAGATCCAATGCCGAAGTAGAGTTTCGGGCTATCGTCAGAGGATTTGTGAGTCTTACGGCTACATGATCTACTTAAAGACCTTGGTCTTCCAGTTTCTCTTCCTATGATGCTCTATTGTGATCCCAAATTAGCTATAAGCATTCCGCACAACCTAGTAGAACATGATACAACAAAACGTATGGAGATTGATAGGCTCTTCATCAAAGAAAAGTTAGTAAGTGGAGTAATCTGTATACCATTTGTGAAGTCTAGAGAATATATTCACTAGGGGAGGCTTGGACACGTGTGCCATCCTATTCTATTCAAGTTGGGCATGTATGACATTTATGCACCAACTTTAGGGGAAATGTTGACAAGGGCATATTTGGGAAGGAAAAATCCTTGTCTAGAATGATGCTAGCTAGCACTAGCGCTAATCCCGAGGAGAATAATTATCATAGTTGTCAAGGCAATGCCCAGGCGTCCTGATCCTTCTTTGGGTCAAGGCCTACTAGGGTCCCCTTGGTATATAGACTCCCTCCAGCTGTACTTGTGTGCATTGAGGCATAAATCCAAGATCACACTCCGTAGCTAGCAATAACCTTACAATCCTTAAACAACATCTGTTCTACCCATATAGTTAGGATTGGACTGGTGTGAATCCTACTTTTGTAGGTATCTAAGTGTTCCTCTCTTTTAAAATTGGAAGGGTTAACAATGTATGGATCATAGGCTATTGCAATTGAGGTCCGCTCCTCATTCCTCTCCCTAACCCCATAGCCTCCATGTACACCTGTGTAGGCTTTACAAATAATTTGGTTATGTAGTTTGAGAAATTGGGATACCTATGGTTATATGGTTAAAGATACAAACAGTTATTTCATATTGAATGATTGTGCAAGTTGATATGGACTTGTTCACCCTTTCCTGTTGAGTAGGGATCTCATTATTCAAAATCATGTTGGGTTAGTCCTAGTTCTACAGGTTGTTATTTTAGACGTTTTTTGTTCTTTCGTCAGACTCAAACTGTTGGTTCAATTCTTCATTCTATGCAGAGGAATTACCGGTACTTTTTCATGTTCGTGTCCTCGACAACACTGCTGTGCCTATATGTTTTTGCATTCTGCTGGGTAAACATCAGGAAAATCATGGAAGTTTATAATTGTAATCTTTGGAGAGCTTTTCTGAAATCCCCTGTTTCAGGCGTCCTCATATTATACACGTTCATAGCTGCTTGGTTTGTTGGAGGGCTGACAGCATTTCATGTTTACTTAATTTGCACCAACCAGGTTTCTTCCTCTTGTCACCCTTCACAAGCATCTGCCATTCTTACTGGTTTCCTTAATTTGACTAAAGTTTTCCTCTTGTTTATGCAGACAACTTATGAAAATTTCAGATATCGGTATGACAGGAAGATGAATCCGCATAATCTTGGATGGGCTTGGAATGTGAGGGAGGTCCTCTTCTCTAGGATTCCCAGCTCTAAAAACAATTTCAGGGCCAAAGTGAAAGAGGATTCATCTTCAGCCTTTATGACATCACTCTCAATTGGACATGCCATGAGCCCAGAGATGCCAAAAAGAAGTTTTGATGTAGAGATGGGTGGGAAGCGTCAGGCTGTTGCTGCAGAAGAGTTTGAAGATATACAGAATCAAATTGAGAGAGTAACTGAATTAGAGAGATGTGGTACTCAACCAAGACATACCTCCTGGGTTCAAAAAGGCAACTGGGAAATCACGCCTGAGTTACATGCATTGTCTGCAGAGTTTGGAATGCAACATGGCTTAACAGATAGAGAAAAGGTCTATGAGGGCCATTGAGGTGATTGTATAGAAATACCATATTTGACTGCAACGGGGTCATCTTCTTTGGATTTAATATATAACTGATTGCCTGATACAAGAAGGTTTGCCTTGATTAGGATGGAATGTTGGGTTTCGTGCCCTCTTCATTTTTCTGGGTGGGGAGGGTCTCTCCACCTAATTTGTACACCGGAACTGTTTATTGTACAAGGGGGAGAGTTGATGGATGCATCATGTCTTGTATGTAGTGTAGATGTTCTATCATTTCCTCTGGCCAGATTCTCTATTTCTGATCTGAAGCAAATCAAGGATTTGAGGACTGACCATTCTTACCACCCACTTAACAGGGGTGAGGAATGACTGCTCTTGTACGTGGACTCAGTTGATCATCTGTGAATACTCTGGTCTTAGTAATTTTCTTTTTCCTTCTTTGGGTGCAAATGACTGGTTATGTTGTATGTGGAGTCAGTTGATCATCTGTGAATACTTGGTCTTGTAATTTTTTTTTGGGTGCAAACTCTGTTCTTGTAATTTAATGTAAGAGATGCATCTTTCTGGTTCAGTACGTTTTAAAGAATTTTTACTATTCGTTTCTGAAAACAGGAATAGAGCCCCTAATCAGCTAGAACAGGGTCCCAAACGAATACCCAGGCAGTGTTGCGTTGGAAATGCCACCGGCTGCCTACCTCATCTCATCTGAAACTACCAAAATCAACCCATCCACACCCTCCCCCACCCCACAGGAAAGGGGGAAAATAGAAAAAACCAAATAAAAAAAAAGAAAAATGAAACCCATAAACAAATTAGCCCAGCCCTCTGTCATTAATTGCATTTTCATGCCAATTTTTCAGAAAATCAATCTGGTCAATTTTTTTTTTCATACACGTTTAAACAAATAGATAACATAGAAAGGCTGGAATGGTCAACAACGTGTTCTACACTAACCATGAAGATGGTATTGACACCTCACAGTCTAAATAACAAAAACGAAAAGCATCCAACGCGACATCATTTAACTCCTTTCTTTAGTGAAAACTACGATCTGCAAGACCAGAAAAGTCTCTACGTACCACCACTAAAGAACCCCACGCACACCACACCGCACCCTTCCCCCAAACAGAGTAATCATAATGTACTTGACATCAATAAGGAGAAAAAAAAAAAACACACGCACACACATACACATCCTTATGGGCCCCAAGTCTTTGTGACCAGGTTGACGCTGACTGAACCCCCAAAAAAAAAAAGATTTTGGCAGCTACAGTGAAAAACTAGTTGGATATCATCATAGTAATATCATCTTTTCCTTGCGTCATCCATGCCAAGCTGTAGTATAATATCTATGTACATATTTACATATACTAGAAGAGACTGCGGCCAATTGGAAATCCAGTGCACGTGATTCCAGAGTACCCATCTGAGCCAATATAGATCCAATGACATCCCAACTCTAAACCAAATTTGTGCCTGTTCATTCTTAGAGTTCGGGACACATTTGCACACCAGAATGCCTCATTCTTTTGCTCGAAGGTAGCCAACTTAGTAAACACTCAGCAGAATGCAACTTTATGCCTCAGCAGCAGCGGTTGCTTCCTCGTCTGTTGTGTCAGATGAGACGATCTCTTCCATCACATCTCCATCCGGGTTATCAACTTCTAGGTCTTTCTCAGTATCAACATGCATTATCTTCTCCTGGAGCTTGATTATCAATCCCTCTCGGATATCCTCATTCTCAGCCAAGTATCTTTTAATAGCATTCTTGCCATTGAAGCTTTTATCATTAAAGCTGTAAAATGCTCCTCCCTTCTTTGTGATGAGTTTGTGCTTGCAACCCAACTCGACAATCTCTGCATCACGGCATATTCCCTTGCCAAACTCAAGCTCAAACTGAACAGTCTTAAATGGTGGAGCATGTTTGTTCTTTACAATCTTGACAAGAACTTGACTTCCAATGACCTACAAAAGAAATTCATCTATCAACTTCATGAGTAACTGCAGCTAATAAGCTGAATTCTTTATCAATTATTCAATTAGGAGAGATGGCTGAGTGGATGTAAGCTGCATATTGCTAATCTGCTGTACGAGTTATCTGTACTGAAGGATTCAAATCCCTCTATTTCCGTTTACCTTAATGACTAGAGCTAATCTGTTGTACGAGTTTTTCATATCAAGGGTTCAACTCCCTCTGTGTTTTCCTTAATGACTTGAGATTGTTCTTTCAAATTCAAAAGAAAAATCTCAAGTCATTTTTATCATGGTTAAATGCATTCCTGGTCAGGAAGTTAAATGTAAATGTGTCGAATATATAATACCATAAGAAAATTAATAAATCAAGCAATAAAACCGAGAAATCCACTTTTTTCTTTTATTCTGTGTTCAGGTGTATGTCCTGGATCATTAGATTGGAATCCAAAGATGAAGAGCAAAACAAAAAATATCACTACAATGTAAACGAAGATTTTGAGAGTAAGTATTACAATCTCCAAGATCTAAATCGGTCATGCAAATGCATATCCCACTTTTGCACAGCAGGGTTATAAAAAGCCATGTAAAGCAATCAGGCGGATTCTATGTGCCAATTGCCATTTGACAAATAAGTCCGTGGATATTCAGGTTCCACAAGCAGTACTTTTTAATACTACATTTGAAGAAATTGTTCGAATCCCTTATGATTGGAAGCACTACCTTAGAAAAGAAGCAAGGTGTGTTTCACCATTTCCATGAAAATAAGAAAAAGGAGCCCAGGTCATTTAGCAGAAAAGGAAAGTGATGTAGCTTACCAGAAATGGTAAAGTACCCATATAGCAAGCACTTGGGAGAAGGGAATCAACAGCAGGATATATGCCTTTCTTTGGTTTGAGAAGAACTTCACTCAAGAATCACAGGTTTGAGGTACAATCAGTTCACCCAAATCCACCGATTTCATGCATGAGGACTTGACCATCAATCCTTTTTTCTTGTGATGAGCTTGACTGGCGCGCTCTAGGGCCGTCTCTTTTTCCAAGTTGAGTACTCAATGGAAGGGCATAGCGATTCCTCATCGCTATTTTACGAAAAGCAAGGAATTAGTCTAGTAGTTAAGAACTACACACTCCTCATGTATGGGACCACAGGAACCACCAAATAAATCATAACACCTCCCCGAGGGGAGGGTCAATGGCCAAATGCAACAAGTTAATAATCTGCAGGGGAATAGATCAATCATTCTTCCCTCGTGGCCAGGTGCACAAACAACTCCAATATTGAGCAATTACATTTGAAGACCATCATATGGTTTTGACGGAGCCAAAAAGAAAAGTGGCTCAACTTGACCTTCCAGATCTACATAGGTGGGATTGTTGTTAATTCAAGGAAAACGATGGTGCGAGGTGTGGTTGGTTGTGATATGTTGATTGCCCTGATTTACCCATATATTGAGTTTTTAAGAAAAGCGAAGAACTATCCACTCATGTGACCTATGCCAGCACTTCCATATATCTATCTCACCCCATGTCAAAACGAGGGGTGGAGTTGTTAAAGGAGAAAAAGCCTACATTACATGCATTTCAAGGAGGCTTTTCAAAAAGCATCAAAAAGAAAATATTGAAGACTAATAGCCCCAGTGCCTAGATCACAAGATGGTCAAACAGAGAAAATGTTATAAAAAAGGGAGAAGATTCCATGCCTAGACGAACACAACGGGCAAACATTTTGGGACCATAGAAATACATCAAGTAACACGGCTAATTTAGGAATAACAAAACATAAGATATGCATACAAAAATAATAAAAAAAAAAAAAATACATCAGCTATTTTTCAACATACTTCAGATTGAACCAAATACGTGCATCTGGGTATCAAACTAAATATGTGTAAGGCCCACTAAAAAGCAGTTTTCTGCACTCCCCATAGGTAGTTAAATGGGTATCATTTCAGTTTATCAGAAAAGTTACCCTTGACACCATGTTTCTATGCAATAAGGCAAAGTACTAACTTTTTTAATAGACAAATGCATGAAACATTTTGGGAAGTAATTACCTCTTCTCCCTTCTTGACAAGCCCTATTCTTTTAATATTTAGGCGGACTGATGCATAGAACTTCAATGCATTGCCTCCTGAAGTAACTTCAACTGGACCTCCAAATCCTCCAAAAGTGGTCAACTTTGATCTCACCTGGAGAAAAATTTTGGAATAATGAAATAGATCAAGATTCAAACCAGACCCAGCACTTGGAAGAGCCTTTGCATTCTTAATTAACCGAGTAAGACGAATTGACCTTCCTTAAATCCAGAATCCTATCATTGACTTACTCAACCATTATATTCCTGACTTGTTAGGACCCATCATCACAAGTTGTATAATGTGATATTTGGATCATCTTAAGGAAATTCCTCAGACAGGCACAAATTATCTCTCTAAAGTATAGTAAAAAAAAATGTAAATCAACTCTTTCGACACTAAAATAAACAGTTTAAATGCTTTGTATGGTTTTCATTTTTATTTTTTGCCCAGAAAAACATTTTTGTTTGTGTTAAGTATCATTTATGGAACCAATTTTTATTTAAAAAAAAAGGCTGATACTAGGTCGAGACCTGTTTTTGATTTTTTGCTGAAAACCATTTTCAGCTGTCTCTGCAGTAAATTAAAATACACATGGTGCTACTTTGTGAGGACAAAATGGTAAAATCATACTATTTTAAAACCCAGCATTCTCTCATCCCTCATCTTGGATGTTTATCAGCTCAGGTTCTGCCATGCTCATGTTTGGTCATGTTCACCCTTGGGTTGCTTACAAGTATATTATTCTGATCCAATGGTCAACCCAAAAAGAGCTAACCAAACCCAACTCGTAAGTATGGTTTCACTTTTCTTCTTCACAATGTAATCTTAGAGAATCAATTAAAAAGGGGCAAATCAGTCTTCTTCACCATCGACAGTTCAAGAATTGACTGAGAAAAAGAAAGAACCAGGTAAGTCTCCTTCACCATCATCAGCATGAGAACCAAGCCAAAAAAGAGAAAAATCAGGTAAAATATTACCAAAAGTAAGATCTTGCTGGTGAGTTTATGGGATAGACACGACACCAGATAGCAAGGAGATCAGACTAGCTCAGACATCCAAGGGTTTGTCTTCAGACTGAGGATTCATACCTAGATCAGAAACTGATGCAACCCCAAAACTGAGGGCCAATCTTCAGGATCAATTAAGTGAATTCAGTAGTTAGGGTTCTAAACCATGCGGTTATTATGTAGGGATGTTTTCGAATGACATAGGTTTTGGGAATAGGGTAGACAAGATTCGGTTAGGGCTCACAGGCTACGGTGTATTGAATTTCAAATCTGAACCTTGCTGTAAACCTGTAATCTTAAGAAAACATATCACTCTAGGTCTCCAACAGTAGGAATGGTAGATGACTTCATATGTGTCGTTGGGGAGGTTGCTACCACATGATTATAATAGTTATAGGTGGCTGTCCTTCACTAAACCCAAGAGACCCTAACCTACTTTCACTCCTAATTTGTAAACCCTTCATCTGAACCCTAATTCCTTTTAGAATCATCCTCTTAAACCCTCACTGACCTTTGATCTTAACCGTAACCCTAGCCATCCCGTAGAATCCCTAAATTTCAAAACCCTAAACTTGAAGATTCAATCTGAACTTAAAGTTACAGCAAGGTTCAAGATTGAACTTCAATCAACCATAATTCCCAGCCCTAGCTGAACCTAGTCTTAACCCTATTCCCAATCCTGAAACCACTCTATTCAGCCTAACCCTAGAATTTCTGCTGGATCAATTTAATAAGATCCTGAAGATAAACCCTAGACTTGGCATTTACATCAATTACAAAGCCCTAGATTTTGGGTTTACATCACCCCCCGCCCCAAACAACCCTCTATCCATTGTCCTCAATGCTTCCTATCGCCGCCAGCCAACCCTTTCTACTATTGCTACACATCCCACAACATCTAAAATCCCCACGATGCTCCAGCCCTTTATTGAGTTTCCGTCAAAGGAACTCAAAAATATAACTCCCGGTGGGTGCCATGATTCATTTATACTGTGATTGAGTTTCTTCTCTAATAAATCTTGCAACCAGCCCAAGCAGAAGGGTTAATTTCACCAAAAGCTGAACTCAAAAGCCCAACCAAGCGTAGCCAGCTAGAAGTCAAGAACAGAATAGGAAAAAGTTAAAAATAGAATATCCCTTTTGCCAGCTGATCTCTCCAATCTGGATTTCTGTATTCTATTCAAGCTTCAACCAGCACTGGAAGGAAAAAAAATACCTTTAATGGTTAAACCTCTTTGTGGGTAAATGATTAACCTTTTTTTCGTACTCTGATGAACTAATCATTTGTCAATTGCACCAGAGAAGATTTAATTAAGACAAAGAGGGTGAAGAGGAGATAGATAACAAGGTGGCTTAACTGGTGCTGGAGTTGAAGATGAAGCAATGAAGCAAAAGGATTACGGCAAGGTTGGGAGTTGGAAGAGAACAAACCTTGGTAGGTGGACAATTTAGTGTTAAATTTTTACCTTAGGAGAGTAGTATCCTTGTCAGCAATCCAAGGGTAACATTAACCAAACTTGAGCATGTCAGAACCTGAGCTGACAAAAATCCCCCACTTCTCACTCTTTACAATTTATACCCCCTGTTATTCCAAGCCTACCTGCTTCTCCACTGTTTATGTTGACATGATTAACCTAATCAGGCTCCTCCAACATCTCAGTTATTGCTTCCCCAACAATCTTCTCAATCTGGTTTGAAGATCCTTCATCTTGTAGCTTATAGAACTCATACTGGCCATCAACTTTCTCCCCACTGCAGCTCCTCCGATCTTTAGGCATTCCATTAACGTGCTTTCTCCATCAAATCCTCCCTCATCTATAAAAACCCTTCTCAACCAGATAACCTGCTGACTTCTAAAACTCAAATTCTCACTTGGGAAACCTCAAATGTTTGAGGTTCAATTGATTGAGAACCCAAATTTTAACAACTCAAGAGACGTGATTCTTGGTCAATGCCCAAAGCACCTAGAATTAATCCATACCCATTACTTCAACATCAAGAAAACCAAAACTTATAAATTTTTACAGAACTAATGTAGAAAAGGTTTTTTTTCTTCGAGCTTTTGTGAGATTTTTTTCTTGTTCCTTCCTTTGAAATATTATGTGCAATTAATGAGCCTACTCCTGAATCTAATGAGTTAAAGTAAAGGGTGTTATGGAGGTTGGTAGTTCAAAAATGGACTTGATGCGATTGTAAAAGAAAAAAATGATCAAAATAGATATCATTTTTTTTATTCCACACTTTTTAGCTATTGGGAGAACCCAAGTACTCTCTTTTCGGTTCCATGAAATAACTCTCGAGATCTTTCTCCCTTTTGAAAGATACAGAAGCAAAACAATCAACCTAGTGATATTGGAAGACCCAAAAGATTCTTCCAATTCCCTCCATGAGCAAAGGCTCCTGTCATGATGAATCCTGTGATGTATTGATGATGAGTATATAACGCAGCTTGAGTAGTAAAGTCTTGTGCTATGATTGCATAAACAGGTAAAGAGTCCATGGGTTGAGCCACCAATTCAATTGACTTTGTTGAATTTTTGTTCCTATTAAAATGAATCTAGATTGATGAGTTGTTCAATGATGCTCAAACATGTACAGTGTATAAGAAACGGTCAGTAGGTGAAAGGGAGGTGAAATAGGGTCTTGCTTCTTTCTTGTTGTCAGCCACCACAGACACCTTGAGTCCTCGAGGGACCGAAATGTGACTAAGCCACAAAAAATGCAGGTATTGTTGGGATTTGGGAAATATGGCACCTGGTGTGGTGCTAGTCTGCATAAGCAGATAAAGAAGATGGAGGAAAGTATACAGTGAAAAGAAAGGCCGTGGGAATTTGGGGCTGCAAAGATTCTGGGAGGTAAGGCTGGCAGTGCTTATACATTGAATGCTGGCAGTGCCTTGACAGTCTGGAGCACCATCAGGTGACCAAGGGAGGAAACCAAGTTAAAATCCAGGACGTGTTCTTCTCTTCACATTTATCTTTAGTTCCAAGTCTAGTCATATTCCATATATTTGAGCTGTTTTTAACTACTGAAGATTAACTTGGTGGTCACAGCACCAGGATCACCAGAGTGACAGAGTCAACTGTCTAGAATGAATGTTTTGGACCATGGAATTTTGTTTTGTTTTGGTATTTTAAAGTTTCTGTTGCATAACTGAGATGTTGGAGGATAATTCCACTTTTTCTCAGTGATACTTACATCCCCAAACAGATATATTTCCATACATTACCTGGATTTTAAGGTTAGTGATGTGAACCAGGATCTAGGTTGATTGATGAAGAAAAGCCCTAGATCTAGGTCCACCCACAGGATCCTCTTCAAGAGAATCAGCATTCAGCAGTCAGTTAGGGTTTCGACCTTAGAGCACCCTACGGTTGAAGAAAATAGGGTGTCTAAGGGGTGATTGGGTTTAAAAAAGGGTAGGGTTAAGTTTGGCTAGATCTTGGAGGTTAGGGGTTTGAATTCCAATGTTGTTTCATTGCTGTAGTTTTACTTTCAGACTGGAACTCAAAGGCTAGGGTTTTGGTATTAGGATTTGGATTGGGCTAGGGTTAGGATCAGTGTTCAATAAGCAATAGGGAGGCTAATCCTAAAAGGGTTTGGGTTTTGGATGAGGGGTTAAAGAGATTTATGGTTTTGAAGTTTTTAGGGTTTTAGGGATACTAAGAAAGAGGATGAATTGCAGGAAATTCTAGGGTCCAGAGGGAGGGGAGGGGTTCAAACCTAAGATCAAGGGTAGGGCATGAGGAGGGATTCTATATAGGGATAGGTCTCAGCTGGGGGAGGCCTAGGGTTTAGGTCAGGTTTTCTGGTTTTTTAAATTCTGGAATTTCCAGAAGTACCGCAAGCTTTGAAAAAGGAAGAAGAGAAGAAAGGGGAAGAAAAGTGGGTGGGGAAGAGTAATCTAGGGTGGAGAAGGTGGGCGTTAAGGTTTAAGGCTAGGGGAGGCTCTAGGGTGATGCTGCAGGGTTTGCAAAGGGGATTGGGGAGCTTGCAATGGACGAAGGGGCTGTGATGGTGGAATTAGGGAAGGGGTAGCGCCTGCGAACAGAAGCAAAATGAAGGGGACGGGTAGGCTAGGGGTTGGGGGATCTTGTACTTACTTGGAGGTTGTAAGGATGCAAGGTCTTCTTCATATTCTGCAAAAATTCTCTCTAAAGTTGCTGCAGGCTCCCTTCAATGGGAGCCACGACTCCCGGCTTTGCTCCTTCAGTTGTCAGCTGTATTTTCATCAATCATAGCCGAATATTACATTATAGTGAGGCTTACAGCCTTTAGAAGAAACTCACACTAGGACTCTAATTTAGAACACAAATCAAACTAAAACTCCTACTTGAACTAAGGAGTCACGCAAGGATTCTTTCACATCTCACTCTAGCAGAATCCAAAGTGAAATCTAAGAGTAGATATGAACTCCTTCCAAGAAGTAGAACAAAACTAGAGGACTCCCTTACTACTTAGGGATCCTAACACAACAAGGACTCATCAGCAACTTAACAAATAATGATTCAAACTAAAATACAAAAATAGATCTAGGGCCCCATAAACATACTAGACTCAACTAAACCAGGACTCAACCGAAATTTATAAAAAATACCAAAATACTCCTGTTGGTACTAGAGGGCTTTAGGGTATGGTATGGGTAAGCTAACCTAGGTCCTATTTCTACCCTGAATCTGGTTCACATCAGTAAATGAAAGGTGTAGATGACGACTTGGGATCGCTTTAGTCCCCTTTTGCTCATCATCTATGTTAGGTGTCTTGTTACCCAACAAAATAAGCATGCTTTTTGTTTTAGGTAGGCTTATTGATGTGATCCAATCTCATCAAACCAGCATGTAGGAACAGCTATAGATAGAGAGCTCAAAGTAATGTTGAACTTGAATTTAGTTGATTGGGTATGGGAGTAGAGTGGATAAGCTGTGGTGATGCAAAAAGTTTATGAAAGACCATTCATGGTAGGAGAAGATCTATGTACTTTTTTTCTTTTCAAAACAAGTTTTAAAACCTATAAAAAATTATTTTGCAGAAAAATATGCCAAATGTATTTTTTAATACAAAATCAATTCTACTAATTACCAAATGATTTTTCCACTTTGACTCACAATGATTTTTAGTACTGATTTTTGAAAAATGGGCAAAAATAATAAATGAAAACCATACCAAAGAGAGCCTTAATAAATTCAAAAGCCATAATTTTCCTATAATTTTGCCACTTTCTAACAATGACAAAAGGCTATAGACTGATGGTAATGTCACATATGACACTTCAAAAGGCATTATACAGCAGCTCACTCTACTCCAAGTTTCAGATGTCAAAGATTATCAGGTCATGTAACGTTGGTTTTTTTTCTTCTTTTCCCCCTTATCATAATCCCATTCCCAATCTTTCTAGGATTCTTCCATTCACCATCATCCACAAAAATGGGATAGGAGAAAAGGACAGTGTGTCTGTGTAGTGGAGCGGAGGTCTGCTTACTTGATTTACGAAGATCAAAATAGTCTGCGAGAGGGATAAAGAATGGCTCAATTTTCGAAGTGCCTGACTCATGAGTCTTGCTTGCATTGCCATGTGTGAATCCCCCATTTCACCGTCAAGCTCACCTTTCGGTACCAGAGCAGCTACCTGCATGTTGACAATTATAAACAGATCAAAGAACAGAAGGGAAAAAAAGAAGAAGCAGCAGCAGCACCGTCAAAGATCATTGATGTGAACACTATATTGCCTCTTGGCCGAAACCCTAAGTGGGGCCCACAAGATGCCCCTAAGAAACCTCCATAGCCTAGTTGAATCCTCTAGTAGGGGTATTTTGGGCATTACTAGTGCTATTTAGTTGTTGGAATTTAATTCCAGTTTATTTCTATAGTCCAATTTGGTTAATGATTCTTAACTTGAGCTAGTGGTTGAGTTAGTAGTTAGTAGTTGAATGTCATAAGAGTTCTTCTTTAAGTGAACTTTCTAAGATTAGAGTTTTAAGTTATTTAAACTTCTATTTCAGCATGTCTCTATTAGGGGGGACCCTTAGATCTATGATTGTGGTGGTGGGATCCTAATCTATAAAGGAATCCCACCTAGTGTGAGTTCTTTTCAGTAAGCTATAAATAAGAGCCTACTCTTTCTTTGTAAGTTAAGTCTGATTGAATAAAATTAAAGTATTTACGAGAAACTGGGTCATGGTTCTCTTTGGGAGTGCCATGGTGGTTTTACAGCTCTTCAACTCTCAAGTACAGCTTCCTTCATCAACAATCAGCAACCATTCTCAAACTCCAGCAGCTCCCAAGAAAGTACACACATGCCCCACCCCTTCCCCTGCATCCTACCTCCATCACCGCCCTTCCCCTTCACTCCCACCAATCGTAAGGCCTAGGAATCCCCTCCCCCACCATCATGGCCCCCTTCCTCCCCTCCCCTGTAATTACAGCAGCACCCTAACCCTCCTGCCTGCCCCAGACCCCTCACAAGTCACCCCCTGGCCCTCCCCTCTTCTGTGCAAGAATTCCCACCCCCTTTCCCCTGCTGCTGCAGCTAGGCAGCAAGCATCCCAGGACCCCACGACCATCCCCTAAAGACCCTCTAGCCCTCTCCCCACCCCTCTAAGTCCTACAGCACCCCTCCCCCTTCTGCTTCTTCCTTCAGCCCCCTTTCTCTGCCTCTTATTTCTTGTAGCAGAAAAGAAAGAAACACAAAAGAAAGAAAGAAAAGAAAGAAAAGAGAGAAGAGAAAGAAGATTCAAGATTGCCCAAGAATCATTCCTAAACCCCTCCAAATCCCAACTGCAGGCTTCCTTTAGCCTTCTCATTTTCCTTAGTATTATCTTGATACCCTACTACCTAGTAAAGGATCCCACCTTAGGATTTGATAAAACCCAAAATTTTCCCCTTTCCAAATTATCCCATCCTATTTAGATTCCCATCTCTTTCTCCATTAGTTTGTTGCATCCCATACAGATTTATTAACACCCAAGCAACCCCAGGTTCCCTTAAAATTATTAGATAATTGCTGGAAGATTCTGGGCGAATCCTTAATCCTAGGGAAATTATCCTAGAAACCCTAACCCTAGAAATGGGTTCACATCAATCATCCACCAAAACTACCAAGTACCATGTCTTATTACAACTAAATGGGTTCAGCTACATGGATTCAAGCAAAGCCAAAGAAAATATATATACGCTGTAATATGGGTTCAAGGGTAGTTTTATCTTAAGGGAATTGGTGTCCTTGTACCTACCCAGGAATGTTACCTAGCTCATTCTAAAGAAGGTGGCAATGCAACAATATTAGCCATGATTTTCAAAATTATCACATGGTATCAGAGTGGAGATCCATTTCAGGATCCAAACCTTAATCATTCTCTTCTTGAAACCCTAGGCCCCCACTCTCTACTTCTCCTTTTCTCTGTCATGGTTTTCACTCTAGAGTTTAGCCATTGCCTCTGCCCCCTACACCTTCCACAGCTTTCACCTCCCACCATCTCTAGTGGCTATACTGCTCTTGCCTTCTTGATGCAGATTCATAACCAAAATATGCTTATTTTTTTCGGAACTGGTCAAGGCTTAGGTTCTATACATGGTGGGCCTTTGATCCCACGGTTTTCTATATAATAGGCCACTCTTATGGACCTAAAATATGGGTAATTGGGTTACATATGGGATTGGATGGTTTAGTTCCATATTTGAGTACTATTTTGTTGTTTTTTGTTCTTAAATTGGACCAGGTCAATCAGTGCTTTAACTATTTAAATTGCTTCTCCATACAGGGGCATCCAAAGCCCTCCAATGAACATGGCTGTGCCACCTCAATCAACTTTCTCATAACTTATCATTTATCGAAGCTACTCCCAGACCAGCTCTAATATGATTGTTCATTATTTTATCCTTCCTAGTTTTGCCATTCATCCATCTCAGCATCTTTATTTCTGCTACACTAAGTTTATCTATATGATGCTTCTTCATAGCCCAACACTTTGCATTGTACACCATAGATGGTTGTAAAACGGTCCTATAGACTTTTCCTTTGAACTTTAAAGGAATACATTAATCACACGACACACCGGACGCACTTCTCCACTTCATCCACCATATTTTAATTATTTGGGAAACATCATCCTCTATATCACATTTTTTATTTATGATTGAAAACAAGGTACCTAAAATAATTGCTTTGTGGAATCTCCAAGTTTCACCACCTTGTCATCTGTCTGATTGCGACCAAAGTTACACATTACACATTCGTCTCTGTTTTACTTAGTTTAAAGCCTTTTGATTCCAAAGTTGTTCTCCATGATTCTGACTTGGTATTAATCCCTTTTATGTCTCATCTATCAAAACAATATCATCAACAAAAAACATACACCAAAGAATCTCATCTTGAATGTCTTTGGTTAAATCATCTATTATAAGTGTAAATAAATATGGGCTTAAAGCTGATCCTTCATGCAGCCCAATTGTAATCTAGAATCACCACTTTGTCCCCCCACCGATCTCACACTTGTCACTGACTCACTGAACCATCGTACACATCTTTAACTATATCCACATATTTATTTGCAACATTTTTTTTCTTCAATGCTTGCCAAATTAACACTCTAGGGATTCTAAATTACACCCTTGTACATATTTCTAACTATGTTTGCATACCTTCTTGACACCCATCTCTTCTTCAGCACATGCCATATCAACTCTCCAGGAAGTCCATCATATGCTTTTTCTAGTTAAACAAAGATCATATAAAGATCCTTGCATGCAGAACTCCAAATTTTTCCATGAGCCTCATAAATAAGTAAAAAGTTTTTGTAGTTGGATCTTCCTGACATAAGTTCAAATTGGAGATCCATGACAATAGTCTCTTACTAGGTGCTCTTCAATAACCTATCCCATAATTATATTGTACGACTCATAAGTTTAATGCCTCTAATAAGGAGATCACCCAAACCATCCAATTTCTCTATCTAGGGAAATTGGTGTGCCCCATACGCTAGAACCTAAATCCTATATAATTGTTAGATGTGGCACAAGCAAGATTTCAAGATATGCATTCCATAAAACCATCAACTTCCTCTCATGATATTCAAGGCCTAACTTGAAAATTAGTTATGATTAAACCAAAATTGCAGGAAAATAAGCAATAGCCTGGGAAGACAATAAGAACCAAGCATTATATTTTACACGCACAGTACATATTACACAGAGAGCGGTGGAAACCTTCTACCTGAACTACTTACACTGTCCACAACAACAACATCAACAGATCCACTGCGGATTAGGGTGTCCACAAGACTTAGTGCTTGTTCACCACAATCTGGTTGCGACAGAAGCAAATTTTCAGTCTTAACGCCAATAGCCTCAGCCAGTTTTGGGTCAAGAGCATGCTCAGCATCAACAAATACACAGTAGCCTACAGGAATGGAATTCATAGACGTTAAATGGAGCATCAGGTACTGGAAAGCCTGAATGCTTGCAAATAAAAACTATAATTGGTAATCAGCTCCTTGAAGTCATCAGAGAAGGAGAAGATATTCTGTCCATTTAGGAGAAAAAGCAAATGCACAAGCTTGTCTCGATACAAACTTATTTAAGTATTTCTAAATAAAAATTGCGAACACCTCTATGTGAAGATGTTTCATGTTTGAGATACAAACTTATGTAATAAGTTTTAAATGAATTGTGAACACCTCTATGTGAAGATGCTTCGCGTTTGGGACTGCCATAGACAAGTTCTGTTGTGTGTGTATTGGGTTCTTATACCCAGTTCGAAGGTTGACCACTCCAACAAATTTTGCTGGTGACCTGAATGTACCATTTTATGATATTTGAGGTGGAAGCAGAGGGCTTGGGCCATACAATCCAACCTGATAGATCGACCCACTTACCCATTCAGAATATTATTTATGTGCCTTACTGTTTTCTTGTAAAACAGTAAGATATTGGGGTCCTACGGTTTTGGGTAATACTTTGTGACATTTTTTTCATGCGTTCTTGAGAAAACTCCATTGTAATCTTCTTCAGCGACACAGGGAAATTTTCTTCAGCTTTGAGCATTTGACCATGGACGTAGCACATCATGTTGGTGTGTGAATCACATTTGTTGTCTTTGGTCTGTTTTTCTGTTCTATTTGTTATTTCTTTAGTGTTAATATTTCTTTGTTTCTTGGGTCCTGTGATCAATATGTAAGACTAGAGTGATTAATAGACGGGACCATCCACTTAAGGGGTTCTAAAATCAATTAACCAGTCAAGGAAAAAAGACGTGATAGACTGGCAAACAATAAATCTTAGGATGGTGCTATCTGTATGACTTGTCAGTCCCTCCAATAGATGGCAGGTAAATGAAGTTGACCAGATCAATCCTAGTTACCATATACATGGAACGGATGCTAGCCTTGTGCAATTTGCATTCTTCCTTCCAATGTCTATACTGATTTTCACAAGAATGTAATATTAAGCAACCTCAAAGATATTGCTAGGAGATCCAGCATGAACAAATTAAGTACTTTGTCCTAGGTTGTATCATTAATCAACTCAGGCAAAACCTGTAACATTTACTTAAGCTCTTTTCCCACCCAAAAAAATCAACTACTTTAAATCACTATAATCCAGAACATTTGTTAACAGCCTAGCAGTCACCTCCATGTTTCTGTGCTTCAGCAATTGCATGAAGAGCAAGAGTTGTTTTCCCAGAAGCCTCTGGGCCGTATATCTCCACAACACGTCCCTGAAAAATGACAAAGTAACATGCTACTAAAAAACCAATATAATAATAAAACCATGGAATTGTGAGAGGTAAAACTATCACATTGTATATTATTACCCTAAGTATTCCATATAAGAAATAAACAACAGCTGGTTTGTTACTAGCCAGAGTAAATGATAAGTGCTAATATGAGAGGCAAAACTAGGAAATGGTACTTGCTTATGATCAACAACAAACGCTTGGTCATAATAAAACTACAAAACATGAGAAAGGTTCTCTTTTAAAATACTGAAAGGATTATACTCATTCAAAATGGAGACCATCGAACCCAATGACGAATAGAGATAATGAAAAAATGTTATGATGGCTGAAAAACTCGATATTGGGTAGCAATACAGTGCAATCTTGGTGGCACAGACAGAGTTACCTTCGGGAGTCCGCCAATCCCTAATGCCATATCCAAAGAAAAAGATCCTGTAGAAACCACAGGAACATGCCTAGGAGAAACAGAGCGACCAAGCCACATGATTGCACCCTTTCCAAAGGCATTTGTTATCTGATCCAGGGCTTGATTTAACGCCAGATCTTTCTTAGACATGTTCTCTTCACCTGACTCACTTCCATCAGACTTTGACTTCCTTCCAACTGTAAATGGAGAAAAATGCAACCTGCAATCAGCTCACAACCCACAAGAAATTGTACTTCAGAAGTCAACCAGGCATACACACATTCGGTATCATGTCAACTCAAGGACTTGCCGACAGTGGGCAGCGGTTTATTAACCAAGTTTACCACTGGTACTGTTCACCAACTGACCAAGACCTCCCAACTTGGTTTTCTGGGGTGGTGACTTGGATCTCAATTTCCAGTTCTTGAACCATGCTAGCACCTAGTTATTAGTCAACTAGGCAAAAGGCAGACACTATTTAGCACTTGCTTTATCACAGGACAGAGCAATTTTAAATCTATTCCTGCCCATTATGTTCTTAAAATATTTATATGATGTGCAAATGCAGTATAAGCATGCAAAGGTGCCCACCCACCTGTCATTAACCAGTCAAGAGGTTGAGATTAGAGAAATAGGAGGACCCAGTTCATGCAACAAGAAGGAAATTGTTTAGTACATAATTTACATTTCTTTTAATAAATTGCCACCATGTACAACAAATATATACTTAATAAAATTTGCTGCTCCACAGGTCCAGAGCTTAACAATGTTCTGGATAAAACAAGGTTGAAAAGGCTAACTGTTTTGTTGATTTCAGCAACTTGAGATGCAGACAGAAAAATTGAATAATAGAAGGCAAAAAAGAAATAGAGACTGTTGTTACGATTGCAATGGTATCCCTGAGCAAGATAAGGGAATAGAAATGTGAAAGGTAATTTTAGAAGAGAAGTGGGAAGAGGAAAGGGATAGGAGAGAAAAGTAATCACAACTCTCAGTTTTCAATAAAAAGCAATCTTCGTCATTAACTATCAAATAGGGACTAAGGGGAACTGGATACGCATATTTAAAGAACTAAAAATATTATAATAATAATAAGAGGATCAACCTAATATTAACTTTCCTAAACTAAAAACTGAATTAGAAAAGACTTTTAGAACTCCTATCTTTTACTACATTCCCCAAACTGAAAGTAAATCTAATAGGACTCTCCCACTTAAGACAAATATGTCAGTCACGGAGTAAGCCCAGAATATCCTTATAACATTGCTACTGAATAAATCCTAAAGTAATCTCTAATGGCCTCCTAAAACTACTAACTTTAAAAAGTGTAAATTCTACAATCCCCTTTAGACACCCACTTTTGGTTTGTATACCTGTTACAGTTAAAACCTAAGGAAATATAATCCTAAACCCAAGAATATCAAAATAGGACAAAACTTGGACCAAGACTGCATTAGTTTTTGCCAATCCATTTGTTCAACAATCATCCTAGCAAGACAGGTCAAATAGTAACTAGCCACTTGCCTCGAGGTCCCCCATTTTGCATCTGTAGACTGCAAATAGTCTTGTTCAACAGATTGCAATCAATTAGATTCCGTAACACAAAAGATCCAATGCTTTTTATCCAAACATATCTAACAAAACTAGGATAGAAAATATACAAGTATGAGCTTCTTCACCATGATTCTTTGTAAAAATAGAAAACATCCAAGCATTGTATTCTCAAAATTACTGCTCAATCAAGAACCAATATAAGGGAACTGTTGTGTGGAACTTTCATCAGACTAGTGAAGGAAAATTCTGCAGGGACAGCTGATCGACAGAATACTCAAGACAGTTCGCGAATTGTTTCCTCAAGTTTTCTTGCTGAGATCCTGCCTCAAGTTAGGTCTTGTGACTCAACCTTACGTAAAAAACTTTTGCTACCTTTTGTGGATTCTCTAAAGTTGAGAAACAGCGGCTGAATCTTCCTTGCCTCCCAGTACAGCATATCTTAGGAGGTTATTTATTTACCATTTCTGCCAATCAACATTATAATTGAAGTAGGGATCCTTCTATCTTAAGAGGGTGTGGCCTTGGTGCAATGGTCAATTGCTCCATTGTGACAAAGTGGTTGCAAGTTTGAGTTTAGGAAAGACCCTCTCTAAGAAAGTAGGGGTAAGCCTGCGTACGTTATGATTGTCTCCAGACCCTGCAGCTGTCAGAACCTCACGCAAAGGCTATGCCCTTTTTTATTTTATTTTCTAGGTGAACTATCTCAGTTGTGACTAGTATCTAAAACTCAACATCCAAACTCAATAAACCAAGAATATCTACGATGATAAATGGATTGATTCCTTCAAAAAAACAAAAGTTATCAAACTAATGTTTTGGTTGAATATCCATTACAAAATGAATACTAGAATTAAAAGATATCCAATAGTATATATGAGGTTTACCCTTTTGCATGGTGAAAATAAGAGAAAAGTGAGAGGTCCAGGGCATAGGGGGAGGGAGAGCCAGACAAGAACTTTCAAACCTTTAGAAGATAAGTGACAAATTTGGGAAAAGAGCCCACAAATCCCTTGTCTGTAACCCTGCAAAGCAATTACGGGTTAGAGGAAAAGGAAGACCATCTATCATGCATGATATTCTTCACTAGCGACCAAATTCTAAGATTTCAACAATAACCTACCCCTAAATAATAACACTCATCAGGAAAACATGTGAGAAAATGTAGTAGGGAACAAGATAAAATACTTTTTTCTTTGGATAATTGAACAAAGTTAAAATATACAATTTAGAAAAAGCATAAAAACGAAATTAAAGAAAACTCAGAGGGATGCACATATTTTGAACAATGGACGTGTCAAATCCAGAGAAGTATTTGCATGATGATGTATGTGCTAATGTAAAAATGCGTATAAACTCTTACAGGATAAACCCATCCTAAACACAATATAGTGATTCATCCATTAATCTTTTTTTGTAATTAAATCCAGCAAACTACATTCAACACAAATGAGTTATTTGCATGATGATGTATGTGCTAATGTAAAAATGGGTATACACAATATAGTGATTCATCCATTAATCTTTTTTTGTAATTAAATCCAGCAAACTACATTCAACACAAATGAGTGTATTTCAGAATATAATGGCATTTATAGTATGATAAAGATCTCTGCAGAGACAAATCTCGGAAACTAGATAGTCATAAGCTATTTCTACATAGTAAATCTTCCCAACAGCCCCCACTTCTCCACAAATAAAGCACCCAACCCACACCCCCCCCCCCCCAAAAAAAAAAAAAAAAAAAAAAAAGAAAGAAAGAAAGAAAGAAAGGGAAGAAAACAAAATTAACATTTATGTGGTCTCGTTCATGAGTAACAAGGGAAGGAGACGTTCATATGAATGAAAGAATGAATGATAAGATAAAAAGGAGCTTCCAACATGAGGAAGGGGGTATATACAAATTAAAGTAGAAGCTGCGAGGGTTGGGGAAAACAAGAACCTGTGCTGCAAAGAGAGAACGCTTTAGAGATGAACCATTTTGAAGAAGCCTCGCCATTGGCTGCTGGAGACTATTCGGAAAGCCCCGAACAAAAGCCCCAACGAAATAAAAAATGAAAAAAGTAAAAATATGCGGATTCTAATAAATCTCCAACATTAAGTTTTAAACTTTCAGTGTAGCAGAACATGAACATTAGTGTTCTGGAATCCGGAGTAGCAAGTGGTATCGCTTAATAGTTCAGCGCATTAACGGCGCTGAACCGAATCAGGGTCCTAATGTTAGTTCTAGTTCACTTTTTCACCCGAAAGAATTGGCTAAGTCCAAATCACCTCCCCTCTTTTTTGACTCCAAAAATATGAGGGGATGCTATGAGTCTCACCTCTAATCTTTTTTGATCGGGACTCGCCAATTCTTTGGGGTAGAAAAGTGAATCGAAAATAACATTGGGCTTCATCTAGGGGTATAAACAAATCGGATAACCTCTGTTTTGATGAATTTTCTTTTAAGAAAAAAAGAAAAGAAATTACAACTGAAATTTTGTTGGTAGAAATTAAAATTAATTTTTTTTTCTTGTGAAAATTTAAAAATTAATATCATATGCTTTACTCCTAATTGTCTTGTCATCACATACACCCCCGCCCTTTCTTGCTTACCCACCACCTAGGGGTGTCAACGGTTCAGATTGGGCCGGTTTCGGGCCGGGCCTAACGGTTTCAGGCTGAAAAACACTCAGCCCAAACAAGGCCCATTAAGAAAATAACGGTTTCGGGCCGGTGCGGTTCGGGTTTGGGCTAACTAACGGTTTGGGCTAACGGTTTAGAATTGAGTTTACTAATGGTTTGGGTTCGGATTTACTAACGGTGTGTTTTGAATACCTTGTTGATATGTGAAATTTATCAAGAGTATGTGAACACATAAAAATATTAAGTTATCTCCAAGTCTTTTGTGTTGGGTATTCAAAACCAAAAACCTTTTTTTTACAAAGAAATAAAACTTATAGAACTATTATATAAAAGAAAGCTAGCATTTTGATGAATTTTAATGGGTTGTCTCTGATTATTTTCCTCCCCCTTCTTGACACTTGTAAAAATGGATCAAAATAAAACATAAAAAGATTTTCAAATGATAATACACTTGCTAAATATTTACTAAGCCCATCTTTCAAATGGAGACAGCTTTGACAAGCTTGTTGTTTGTATATTCCAAAGCAACACAATTAAAGAAAACAAATGGATATTTGGAGTTTTCTTGTTTTTCTACATTTAAATTTAAGTTATTTTATTTCTTTATAGCGGGTTTAACGGGCTGGTTTGGGTTGGTTTTGGGCCAAATGGTTCGGGCTAGCGGGCCACACACGGGCTAGCCCAGCCCAGCCCAGCCCGAACCATTGCGGGCTGAGATTGTTCAGCCCAAACACAGCCCATTAAGCTTCGGTTCGGTCCGGTTTAACGGTTTGAATTAGGTTTTGACACCCCTACCACCACCACTACCGCCTCCATCTCCAATTTAATTTCTTGATTATAAAAATGAGTAAATTATTATGGCACCTCAAAACAGGCCTTTAGATTCGATACTCATTTTATCCTAAAAAACATATGCTGTTAGCCTGTTACTTCCATTAGAATGGTACTACTGTAAAAACCGTCATAACCATATGCATGATGAGGTGAAAAGACTTCATTTACGCTTCTCCATTAGAATTATTTTCTAACAATTCTTCATGATTGTCTTTTTCCCTTAATTCATTTATTTTCCTGTGTTTTTTATGCGAGTATTTAGGCAATCTCACGTAATTGGAGAAGCCCGCCCAACTTCTGCATATCTATACATTCCTTGTTCAGCCAAAAATCAGCCTTCAGCACTTTACGTTGTCCTCACATTAGTGAAACAAAAAGCTAACCCTATACCTAAATAAACATGGCTCCAAGCGAAACCCCATAACGCAATAACGCATAGACTGGGTTCGGTAAATAAACTCCAATTAGAGTGAGGACAAACACAAGGAGAGAGAACTTGACAAGGGTCAGATCCTAAGATTTCAAATCAGACTATTTCTAGTCTGCCAGATGTAATAGCATGTAATGGAAAACACAGAAAAGAACCATGGCAGCGGTCCTCTTCTCTTCTAGGAGAGAATGAAGTGGCTGAGAATCAAGTGAGATACAGGGATGTCTGTAGCATATCAGTTCTCCATCCAAGAGGACCCAAGCCCAGATCCTTTTGGGAAAACGGCAATCAATAAATAAATGCGCAAAACTATAATATCGTCAAACTAAATCATGCATCAGCCCAATAAAACATGTAAGAATAGAAAAGAAAAATAATGACTAATACAAGAAATCATCAGGTGGCAAATCTTGCACGCCCTCCTTCCATCGCATAAAGGAGAATCAGTTGCGGTTCCTACTTCCCAACCAAAAAAAAATCCTTTTTTCCACCATATACCAATGTAATGACAACAATTAATCACGTGGATGATGTTATATGTGGTGTGGTTGCTGAAGGTAGCGGCCGGATGCTGAGAGACTAGTTATATAACCTGTAACCTGTAACCTGTAACCTGTGTACGGTTCATCAGTGAAGTCAGCAGCATCAACATGCAAAGAGACTACTTATATAATCAGCTACCATGCTTTCCAAACTCGCACATCTACGCGTTGTATCACTTCTCCCAACAAGAATACATCCCCATGCATCACATCCTGCCAAATGACACCAATTGACAACACTAAATTCCTGGTGGATGAAAATAACTCACCCAGTAAGGCGAGAATTCAAGCAATGCCAGCAGAGACAAACCTTATCTCTTCTGACATTTAATGATCTCTACACTTTAACTGAAGATCTGCAGTTAATGAAGAGGAGCCAAAGTTGGATTCACCTTACATGATATGTACCGAGAGACAATTTGCTGCTGAATTGTCTTCACCCAAGAGAAGCAACAGGTTTTCAGATGTCTAGTAGACGTATTATACATCTTATATAGTCTGGACAAGCACAAATTATATCGGGACCCTGCATTGTAACATCTCAGGAACTTTGATACTCACAGAGTAATGGTCCTCGCATGTGAATCCACCGGTGCATAAATTATTGACCTTTTCCAGGGGCAAACGCAAGAACAGAGGTAGAGAGCATCATAGAGGACGCGCACTCCTATAAAGGGATTCAATATTTTATGAGGGCTGGAAGAGAAGCATAAAGTTCACCCAAGCACTGAAAAATCCAATTGAGAAGTTGTTCTGTTGGTAGCTCCAGCAGCAGTTCTGCCTGCCAAGCAAAGGAAGAAAACTAGAGATCACGAAAAGAAGAAGAAAAAAAACATCCTACATCATCTTAACAACTTCATGATAAAAAGAAAAAGTCAAGAGAAAAGTTCAATTTCGAGTCGGACTGTGGATTAATCTGTGCACTGGTAAGTTTATTAATAAAACCCACTGGTGTCAGCACTTCCTCCCATCCTCTCACTGCCTATGTGCATACACACTAACACATACCAAACATGCAAGAGCATTGAGAACTGATACCTAAGAGTCCAACAAAATTGACAATGAGGTTGGACATTATAAATCATATAAAATAGAGAAACATCAAATGAAGTAGTCAATTCCCATCACAAAGAGATGATGTACTTAATATAACAAGCACACAATTCCAACTCCAACCCCAAAGGAGAGCAATAGATCATCAAGAAAAGATAATCAGGCAAAATTACAAGCAAAAGGAAATATAGGAAAATTCATTGTCCCATAACCACTTCTAAAAGGTGGCAAACGGCACTGATGAAACCATGACAAGGACTTCCAATTCAAATAAACACTGTATGAAAGGCATAGTTGAATCAGAAAGAAAATTGTAAGATCAAGAGACAGTAAGAACTTAGAAGGAAGTGATACCATAATTTGATTTCCCTTCAAAACCAGAGAGTTCCGGAGAACATCAGATGTCATTGACTCAGTCATCAACTTGAAAACCTTCTTACTCATGTTTGTTTCCATACCCACAATCTTGCCCAAGGCATATATCCTAGTGATCCCAAGATCTGCTGCCATCCTCCTCATGTAAAGCTTCTTCAGTAAAATTTCCATTGAAGGTGGTTCTTTTCCATATTGGCGACGAAGATTCTCAGTGAACTGCATCAAACTCCATATGTCTTTCTCAGCAGCTCTCTCAGCCTTGCTAATTATTTCCATGGGGTTCTCTAGACAGTTTATGTATTCGGAAGGAAGGTGAGGACTTATCTTTATATCAAGCTGTCAAGTAAAGCAAATAGGTAGTTCAATTTGACAAAGTACTTTGCAATTTGCACTAACACACCAAAATTGCATCCACAAATGTAATCTACTGCAGATACAAAAAATTAACTGAACTTTGGTTGAATAGTGCCTCTGCCCGGTGGTGGTACCAAAAGGCTAGGCATCTACAAGAAACACTAAATTGTCAAAGGAGTGCAACCTTAAACTCATATTTTCCGGTATCTCAAGTCAGATTTCATGAGCATTTGGAAGAGGTTTATGAGGTTGCATTTAAGCAGAGGTGAGCCAGAAGAACTAATCCAGGTCCCCGAAACCACCCCCTGCACTTCTTTTTCTCAGGTTTCAGAACAGATGAATATTTTTCATCTGAAGAAATGTTCAATGGCACACTAATATTGGAGATAGTTTTCAAGAGATCTGTTTTTTCTTAGCCAGAATTTGGCTTGTTACTAGAAACCAAAAAAGAGCTTGCAACACGGTTTTCCTATTTGTTGTGCAAGACAACATGTTTGGCAATAAAATCATGTTTATTCGTTTCCTATAACAAAACCAAAATTAAGGTGTTCACCATTTGATAAGATTTAGCTTTTTTTCCTTTTCTCTCCCTCCCAAGAAAAACTTTTTCAACACTCTTTCACTTTTGCGTTTTAGTTGTCAAAAAGAAAAAATATTTGGCAATCATACCATTTATTATTGCTCCCAACAACAAAAATAGCGCATTTGATAACCACTAAGAATTAGATAGGGAAATTCATGCTTTGCAACACACAACAGCCCAAGAATTGTATAGTTGCAATTCAAGCCCAACTTGACCCCACCATAAATTCAGATTTATAGTTAGAATCTGGTCCAAATAAAATAAAATAAAAAAACTTTGCAGAATTAGTTTGGAACCCACAAACAAACTCTAAAGAGAAAAAGCTTGGGTTCAGCACAGGGAAGAGAGCTAATGTGAATATGCGTGTGCGTGCATGTGTGCAGAGGAAACTTTACGTTTAGATCAAATTGGCAGAGATATCCTATTATTTATCCGTGGATTGGAAAACAGCTAAAACATTATCAGATGGGGGCATTTGTCAGCTAAGGTTGTAATAATTCTCCTAAGTCGCATCCCTTTCAATCCCTTTGCAATAAATTACATGCAATTACTCAGCAAAACCAGTGAGACTCCATTTACATCTATTCTACTTTTAAGGATAAGAAACAAAAACCTGTACACTTTGGTATGGAACTGAAGCCAGCCGATGTTCTTCAACCTGAAAATCGAACAAAATGAAGTTAAAACTTACCAGGAAAAAAAACCCTCGATAAAGGGTGCAGAAAAATGACACACACATACTAAATATGAGAGAAATAGAGAGGGCAAACACATACATCCCCAAATAGGGAAATAACCCTCCTTATTCAGGTGTACAACACATAGCAATGAAGATCAATGATGCAAGTAACAGACAATTACTTACACAAGCAATAATTGGCAGGTAGGAAAATGATTTCTGTTTTAGAGTTTGATTTCTACTCTTCTTTTTCTTTTCCTTTTGTGCTAAATGGTCAAGTATATTAAGGCCAAAGATAGAGCACAAAGGCTGAAAAGAAATTCAAACAAATTAAGAAGACAAGGAATCTTCACTAGTGGAAATGCCATCAGAGGAAGATAAAATCATACCAGACAGAATAATAAAAGCCAAAAGATGATTAAAGATAACTCATCCAGAAGCAAGGTCTTCCCTGAGCATCAACCCTCAGTTCCTCTTCACTGGAGCTAACCAAGAAGAAAAAGGAGAAGAAAGCAAAAATTTTGCTGCTGATTTAGCAACGAAATCTGCTATCAGGTTGTCCCCTCGATAGCAATGAGAAATTTCCAATTGATACTTTAGAGGTAACTCCGAAGATGTATCCAATGTTGGCGAGCAATCCAAAGGAAGATGACTATAAGTTTTCATTTTTGAGTCCTTAATACTAATTTCTGTTTCCATTTTTCTTAGCTTGCAACTTGTTTCCATTTCTGGGTATAGAAAGTTGCTTAAGTTGAAAAACAAAGTGCAGCTTATGGTTATGGAATTCATGTAGCCATTGAGACAAATTGTTTTAACAGTTAAAGCTCTAGTTGACATTTGCTGCGTGAATTCAAGTGGCTCTCCATAAGGATCAACTTCCTCTAATCTATGGATGATTCCTGATGCAAGCAAAAATCCTCTCCCTGGCCAAAACCCTAAATTGGGCCCTAAGGCCCAACCCAAATGGCACACCTAGTGGGTTGGCTGAACCCTGCTAGGTTCATAATGGTCATTTACCACTTATTTTGTTAATTATCTTTATTTCAATAATCTTGTTTTATTTTTGAGAGTCCAAATCTGATTTTACTTCCTTATTTGAGTTAGTTATGTGAGTCCTAGTTAGAGTTGGAGTGCCATTAGGAATCTATTTTAAATTAAGATCCATATGATAATTAGCTGTTCTAATGCAAGTTAGTTTCTTTTATTTGTGGTGGTTATTTATTTGATTGTAAGGGGAACCCTAGTCTATGATGGATTCCCTAATTGAGTCAAATTTCTTTCCTAGTTAGATTCTTCAGTCTTGCCCTCCAATTGTAAGGCTATAAATAGCATACACATCTCATTGTTAAAAAAGTTGGATTGAATACAAATCTCAATATGAGAGAATTGAGTTGTGGTCTTCTTGGGAGGCCCATGGCAGGTATTTGAGATCATTCTTGTCCAGTTCTAGCAAGTTCTTCCAATCTCCAGCTTCAGTTCAACAACCCAGCAGCATCTACAAGTACAGCAGCCCAACCCCCTTCCTCCTCTTCACTCGCAACCCTCCCTACCCTTCCCCTTTCTTGCACCAGCTTCCCCATCCCTTACCTCCTCCATACTTTACGGTACCCCCTCCCTCCTCTTTCATCCATTTGGCCCCCTCTTTTCCCCTTCTACTTCTTGCGGCAGATCTAAAAACCAGAAAAGAAAAGAAAAGAAAGAAGAAATGAAAGAGAAAGAAAAAAGAAAGAAAAGAAGAAAAGAGAGACAGAGGAGGAGGGGCGTGGGGAAGAAAGAGGAAAGAAAAGAAAGGAGATCAAGAAAGTGCCCAAGAACTTACCAAGAACCCAAGAAACCTTCCCAAGATTCATTTGTAAGACTGTAACAACCCAAAACCATCCTATAGAGGCATAGAGATTAGTTAAAACCGTAACTTCCCCAAAACCAACCCATAACAAATTTGCCTATCCCTAACTTGTTCCTAAGATCCTCCATAAATCCTGAACTCAACTACCATCTCAATTCATGCAACCCATTTAGATTTTTGTTAAACCCAATCTTTACCCAAAACCCTAATTTTCCCAATCTTAACCATCCCATCTAGGTTTGTAAGAATCTCACATTCCCATATTTCTTAATTACTTTGCTGGTTCACAAGTAGAGAGGATTCCAGGCTAACCCCTAATTCTAGGGAAACAATCACAAAACCCTAACCCTAGAATCTTGGCTACATCAATTCCTTGACAGTCATTCTCCAAACTCATCATCAACTTCCGATATTCAAGTTCCAACTCTTTTATCAACTGAAGAATTCTAGTTCATAGAACCCTAATACAAACATTAGTCGAGTATTGTCAGCATAATCTATTAATATCAGTATCAGTCCTTTTCTGTCATTTTTCCATATAATTCAATTTACTTTTCTGAGTTTGTAGTATTCTCATCTTTTAATTCAATCCCTAGTTATGCAATTTATCTCTTAACCTCCAAAATCTTTTACTAGTTTTCTTGGGTGGTGAGGTATTACTACCAAGTTTCCAACTGACTAGGGTTTAGAACATACTTGTCAAGGCGGGGCCTAGGCATTCAATCCCTTCTACGGTTCGGGCATCCAGACGTCGCCTAGTTTCTTAGGCAAGACCTTGTCGCATTCTTCACCCCCTCAGACGTTGGTAGGGACCTCCTATTTTGACTAGCAAAACATGAAAGAAACACTGAAAGTATGAAACATACATAGTTTTGATGGTGCCAATCACCCCCTGCAGCAACATTGCTGCCCCTCAGCCAAAGGCTGCCCAAAAACATTCATAAACAACCGATGCCCTCTCCTCACATCTTCCCCCTTTTTATACCTCACTAACAACAATTCGGTCATGATAACTCTCTCTTTCATCAACGTGTCATGCTCTTTAGGGCCTATCATTACCACCCCCTTTAAAATTCACCTTGTCCTAAGGCAAGGAAAAGTTAGAAGCTTTGTCTTCACATGCTTGCCATATAACCATGCCAATTGGGTTTTGTCATTCATCACTCCATCTTAGCATCCTATCTCCACTACACTGAGTTTATCAATGTGATGCCTTTTTAACTACCCAATAGACAAAAGATAAGAGATGCTCCGGCTCTGAGAACTATGTCTTCTCTGACGCTGGCCCCTCTCCTTCTGTCTCCCGCCCCCTTCGCCCTCCTACTTCTAACTCCGATAACCCTCCTCCACCCCTAAACCATGGAATTCCCTTTTCTCTAATCTTGAACTCTCTACAGATAACCTGAACCTCTCCTTCGTCCCCCCAACCCCAAACAACCATTCTGTCCCTCTCGCTCACTGCCCCTGGCATTCACCGCTGGAAATTGGCCATTATCGGTCAATTTCTTGGCCCTGTTCCCCCCCTCAACATCATCAAATCCTCACTTGCTAAGCATTGGAAAGCCCTTGGTCATATGGATACTTATCTGATTGAATATGGAATCTTTCTCTTCAACTTCTCTTCTTCGGATTGTCATGCCCGAGCCTTGGAGGGTTCTCCCTGATCTGTTGGAAAATCCCAAATTTTCACCAAACCT
This sequence comes from Hakea prostrata, assembly GCF_041222555.1. NCBI lineage: Eukaryota > Viridiplantae > Streptophyta > Magnoliopsida > Proteales > Proteaceae > Hakea > Hakea prostrata. Next base: position 1,738,544 of record NC_142607.1, read on the forward strand.
TGGTCTCCCTCCTCTCCACTCTGCAGGGTTAACTTCAACTCCATTCCCATGTGGATTAATCTCCCTGGATTGCCTCTCGAGTTTTGGAATTCCGATTGCCTAAGCCGAATTGGCTCTGCTTTTGGAATTCCCCTTTGTATTGATGTCAAGACCCTCAAGATGGATTGACTTTCTTATGCTCGCCCGTGCGTGGACTTTCCCGGTCCCAGCTGCCAAGCCTCTGGCCGCTACGGTTTCTATTGCCGACAGCAATGGCTTGAAGTATGATCAGACTATCGTTTATGACTGGATCCCTCTTTGTTGCGATATCTGCTTTGCTTCCTGTAACGATGTTGCCTCCTACTTTTCCTCAGCTCTTCATACTGCCTACTCAGGCATTCATCAGCAAATGCCTAGAACTCAAAATTTCTCTGTTGCTTTGCCATCCAACGCAGATCCTCCATTCGACTCCTCCCCCTGTTGCTTTTGCCGCCAGTAGAATCAAGTTTTCGCACATCCATATTGTAAAAACCTACCGGAGAAGTAGAAGAAGAACTGGTTTCCTACTGCTGACGGGCATCTCTTCTCTCCTAGCCTCGAAGGAACTCCTGAAAGTTGCTCCTCTTTACACCTCTACCATCGTAGGTCGAATCCCGCATCTCTTGAACATTGATGTTGCTGCCGCCAACGAATAAAAAAGCTTCACAATCTTTGCTGATGCAACCAAGGTCCCTGTCGATAAGCTTGCCTCTGATCGATTGATCGATAAGGTATGGACTGACCAATTGACCTTTATCCCTGCCAATCTCGAACCCTCTCCTATGTCTATCGCCTCTAAGAGGTCCTGTGCAAGAAATAAGAGAAATCCCAAAAGCTTATCTCTTGTTTTGAATCCCACTGTCAAAGATACCTTCTTAACCCCTTTTGCTACCGCATAAATTACCCTGCTGCCCTTACCCACCTCGTCCCTTACGACACCTAAAAGCCTGCCCATAACCAACTACCGTCGGCCCAAACCCATCTCCCGAAGCCCATATACATTTCCTTCGTCTAAGCTCATCTCTCTTGGGCCTAAACCTCTCATTAACCTTGAGCCTCCAAAAATCTCTAAACCCCTCAAATCCTTGTCCAACTCTAAAGCTCATCACCCATCCTGCGACTGTTCTACCCTTGCAACAACTAACACTAAACCCCACCACATCAACTCTCACGTTTCCCACTAAATTTTTTTTTCACCCCTTCGAGCTCCCAGCCCACCTACCTTCTCCCTGTGACCCCTTCAAACCTGGAGCTTCCCGCCTCTAACCCAGACCTGCCCTTCACCCCCATAAACATCTCCATACCCAAACCTACTTCCCCATCCTCCAGCTCATCCATTGATCCCGACATTTTTTAAACCCCTTCTCCTGTCATTTCCCCCCTCTGTCCCTTCCCCAGCTGCGACATGGATGCCCCCCCCCCACTTGTTAGCTATGTTTGACTTCTTTATTTGGAATGCCAGGGGTCTCAACACCCTTGCAAAACAAGCAGATGTTAAGAACACTATCAAAATTGCTAAAGTCTCTCTATGTGCCCTTCTTGAAACTCATGTCCAAATGGACAATGCCCATCGGATTGCTCGGTCTATTTGCCCCTCTTGGTCTTTCATCTCTAACTCTTCCCCTTCCATCAATGGTCGTATTTGGATTCTTTGGGACTCCTCAAGACTTCAAATTTCTCTTCTCCAATCCTCCCCTTAGCTTATGCATCTCAGCATCCTTGACAACCTTTCCTCTCCCTTCCTCCTCACCATTATCTATGGTTTCAATTGTGCCTCTGATCGTTCCCCCCTTTGGGAGGATATTAGATCTATCTCCGCCTCTTCCCCTAATATCCCGTGGGGTATTGGTGGGGACTTTAACATCATTAGGTTCTCCCATGAGCGTGTTGGTGGCTCCCCTCCAGACCCAATCGCGATGGATGATTTCAATGCTTGCATTGATGATTTCTGGATAGCCGACCTTCGCTGGTCGGGCCATCCCCTTACTTGGCATAATCATCGCTCTGGTCCGGCTCGAATTACCTCCAAGCTCGATCGTTTCCTTGCCAACGATTTTTGGCTTTCCTCCTTCCCCTCTTCCCATGCCTCCTTCACTAATTCTAATCTTTTTGATCATTCTCCCTGCCTTGTCCAAATCTATCCTCCTATCTCCTTTGGTCCGAAGCCCTTTAAATCCTTTGATATATGGACTGCTAGTGACTCTTTTATTCCCATTGTCATGGAAGCTTGGTCTAAGCCAGTCCACTGTCACTCTCTCTCTCTTGTTGCCTTTGCCCATAGGCTCTGCAACACCAAAGAAGCTCTTTGCTCCTGGAACTCCTCTACCTTTGGCAATATCTCGGCTAGAGTCACTTCCTGCCACTGTGACCTTCAGTCAGCCCAATCCCTTGTTCAGCTTGACCAGTTCAACTCCCCCCTAGCCGAGGAGGAAAAATTCCTTTCCTCTAAGCTCTCCCCCCTCCTCTCCTTGGAAGAAAGTTTCCTCTGCCAGAAAGCCAGAATCAAATGGCTTGAGCTAGGGGATTCTAATTTTGCCTACTTCCATCGATCCCTCAAAGCCCGAAATAACTTCAATTCCATCCCTTCCTTCATCACCAATAATGGTACTTGCATCTCTGATCCCGCCAACATCAAAGCCAAGATCGTCTCCTTCTTCTCCAACCTTCTCTCCCCCCCTCTCTCCCTCCCCGCTCTCCCCTTCCCCCCAACCTCATTAACAAATTTGTTGATCCTTCCACCATCTCCTCTCTCAGCTCTATCCCCTCAAAAGAAATCCTTCTAGCCATTCGATCCCACAAGCTTAACAAGGCCCTGGGTCCTGATCGTTTTAGTATGGGCTTCTTCCTTGCCTCTTGGGATTTCATCGAAAATGATCTCGTCCATGCCATCCGTAGTTTCTTCCTTAACCCCTCCCAGCTCTCTTCCATTAATCAAACTTTCCTCTGCTTTATCCCCAAGAAGCATGGAGCCTCGTCCCTTGCTGACTTTCGCCCTATCTCCCTCTGTAACCTCCTCTATAGATTCATCTCTAAAATCCTTGCGAATAGGCTCAAGCTTGTGAGTCCCTTCCTTGTGAGTTCGAATCAATCAGCCTTCATCTTTGATTCTCTGGCCGGAGCATTGCGGATGACATTCTCCTCTGTGCGGAGATTGTCCGAGGCTTTGATCACTTTGCTCATTCCCTGGCTGCGCTCCTTAAGGTTGATCTCCATAAAGCCTTTGACTCTATTCACTGGGATTTCATTAGGGATGTCCTTTATTCCATGGGTTTCCCTACCCCCTTCATCCATTGGATCTAGACCTGCATCTCTTCCCCTCGTTTCTCCATCCTCGCCAACGGATCTTCGGCGGGTTTCTTCCCTTCCCGGGTTGGCATCTGCCAATGTAGTCCCCTTTCTCCTTATCTCTTCTCCCTTGCCTTAGAGGTCCTTTCCCGCATCCTCTAGTCCAAGAGTGATCACCTCCTCATCTCCCCTATTCCCAAATGCAAAGTCTTAAACCTCACCCATCTTGCTTTTGCTGATGATCTTATGATTTTCTCTAAAGCGGATCACCTATCCATCTCTTCCATCCTCTCAGCTCTTTCGTAGTTTAAAGCCCTCTCTAGGCTCCGCATCAATCTCGATAAGTCCACCATCTTCCTCTCTAGCGTCCCCAATCAGCTTCGTGCCTCTCTCCTCCTCTTGGGTTTTTCCCTTGGATCCTTCCCTGTGGTTTATGTTGGCCTTCTGCTCATCCCGGGTAGGCTCACCCGCCACCATTGCCTCCCTATGCTTGACAACATCCGTAAGAAGCTTCAACTTTGGAAGGGTAAGCTTCTATCGTTTGTTGGGGAGTGGTACTCATCCGATTTGCACTTCAGTCCTCCAATCTCTAACATAAATACTTCAACATTAAAACAAGGATCATGGAGTAACCCCCTTAACCAGAATAATTCACAAATTCATGAGCCATGTCATGAAACTCTGATACAACACTTGACCTTGCTACAACTGGTTATTTCTTGCTTCGCCAACTGACAAAGTTACCGCCAATGTGGATATAGTATCTAAAAGCATATCTGATGTAACTAGGATTGGCAACCATAGGGCACTTCAAATTTTAGGCCCACTTCGGCCCACAATCATGCGGCACCAAGAACTGGAAGAATTACCTTTGGTCAATTACCACTTTCCCCTGAGGTCAAAGTGGTCTAGCTTGATTCCCCTTAATTTTACAATTCCAAATCTACTTTTGTTTGTCCAAAGAGTCCTTGGTTAGCAAGTTATGAAAGAGCCTTGTTCCACTAGTAGTCTAATTGGAATTCAATTTCAAGTAGGCTTCTTTTTAAAGTTTATTTGCAAGTTGTATTTGTTTAGGAACTCTTACTTAAAGAGTCCTTTTTCTAGTTTAGAAGTTTAAGTGTAGTTGTACTAGGAAATTCTAATCCAAATAGGATTCCTTAGTTGAGTCCAAGTAGGTTTCCCTCGTTGAGTCCTAATTAGTCTTTTATCTGTTGAATCCTAGTTTAATTTCCTTCTATGTAAGGCACTATAAATAAAGCCACCCCTTCCCCACCCCCACCCCCCCCCCCTTTTCCCCTTTCATGTAACAAATCAGTTTTAAATAATTGAATGAAGACAGAATTGAAGGAAGACTTTGGAAGTCGTGGGCCGCTAAGAGGAAGCCCACGGCCTTGGTATTTGAGATTTCCTGCAATAATCTGCAATTTCCACATTCACTTCTCTCTCTCTCTCTCTCTCTCTCTCTCTCTCTCTCACTGCGGCAGCTAGGATCTAAGAATTTCAGCTCACTATTTAAGGATTCTCTTCTCCAAGCAAGCAAGCACCCATTCCCCCACACCTACCCTCTTTCCCCTCTCCTTTCTTCCACTTTTTCTTCTTCTTCTTCCATCTTGCGGCACCATAGGAGGCAGCCCCACCCAAGATCCTGTAACACCCTAATTCCCCCTCCAAATCCCATTCCCTCTTGGATACAACTCCATCCCACTAAGTTTCTCGCCCGGCTCCTTTCCTGTGGTCTATCTTGGCCTCCCGCTCATTCCTGGTAGGCTCACTTGTCACCATTGCCTTCCAATGCTTGACAACATTGGTAAGAAATTGCAACTTTGGAAGAGTAAGATTCTATCCTTTACCAGGCGAGCCGTTCTCATCCGCTTTGTGCTCCAGTCCTCCTATCTCTATTGGTGTGGAATCTTCTCCATTCCCAAGTCCACCATCCATGCGATGGAATCTTTATTTTGTGCCTTCCTTTGGAAAGGGCAGGAAGCCTCGTGCTTCATCCACCCGGTCAGTTGGTCCTCCATCTGTCGCCCTACCTCCGAAGGTGGCCTTGGTATCCGTCGGATCATCGATGTTAACTTAGCCTGCCTCTTCAAACTCATCCGGAAAATTGCCTCAAAACATGACTCCATTTGGGTTAGGTGGGTCTACTCTTATCTTCTTTAGTCAGATTCCTTGTGGACTGTTTCTATGCCCTCCAACCCTTTATGGGTTTGGAGGAAAATTCCCCTGCTTTGTCCCCGAGCCATCTCGGCTATTTCTACCTCCATCTCTTTTGGTTCCACCACTTCCCTTCGGCTTGACCTGTGGCATCCAATGGGCATTCTCTTTAACCACTTTGGCCCCCGCACTATCTATAACACTCGTATCTACAAAACCACCCCTTTAGCAAACTTCATCTCTAATGGATCCTTGATCCCTATCCCCCTGCCCATTCTCACACAGGTTTGGGAATCTCTCCTTACTCTCTTTAGCTCCCCTTGTGACCTCACCATTTGGCTCCCTTCCCCCCACCAAATCCTTCTCCACCTCATCGGCCTGGAACCTTCTCAGATCCCCAACCCTAAACCCCATAGCCCCCATTGGTTTGGTTCAAAAACCACATTCCCCGTCACTCCCTAACCCTCTGGAGAGCCCTTAACCTTGTCCTTCCCACCCAATCCTTCCTTATTGGCCGCCACATCCCCGTTAGCTCCAATTGCATCTTCTGTTGGTCTAGTTTTGAGAACCTTGAGCACCTTTTCTTTACTTGCCCTTTCTCCAGATCTATTTGGGGAAAAGCCATTACCTACATTTGGCCCCGTTCGAGGCGTTACTATGGGTTTGGGCGAGATTGGTCTTGGATTTTGAGAAACTTTTCAAGTTCTTCCATTTGCGATCGGATCGGTAAGCTATTGTTTTGTGCCTTGATCCATCACCTTTGCTGGGAGCTTAATCTTCGAAGATGGACCTCCAAATTTAGATCTATAAATAGGATTTGGAATGCCATCTATTTTTATGTTTCCTTTAGATTGTTAGCTATTCCCCATCCCCCTGTTGATGACACCCCAAGAAATAGGCTTATTGTTGTCTCTTGGGGTCTTAGTTCTTCTTTTCGGTCTTCTTCTTAAAGACATTGTTCTCTTGCTTTCGTTTCTTTAATATTAATTATTTATTCATCCAAAAAAAACTCCATCCCACCCTAACTGACCTTCGACCTAAGCACCAGCCCCAACCCTAGCTCCTAAACCCTAGAATCACACTCCCCCATTGCCTCCAGCAAAACTGTAACCCTAGGACTGAATCTCACTCATAGAAAAACAATCACAGAGTCTAAATTCCTCATCATAAACCTCCGGCCAAAATCATTCATCACTTCCCCATAACCCTTAGGAACCCTAAAACTTGTATAAAATCCTAAAATCCAAACCCTAGACTTTGAGGATCAAATCTGAAACTGTAATTCACAGAATCAGACTTAATTCTCCTACTTCCTAGTGATAGAAACAGCATGGCAGAACCTTGTTACCTACCCTCTGAACCCTAACACTCCCATAAACCCTGGAAACCCTAGCAGCAAGGTTAGGAATTAAAACCCCTTGGCTGCAGCATAATTGAGCATATACAGATGCTGTGAATTAACCTAAAGCAGCAAGGTTAAAACCCTAATTTACTGGTGATTCTCTAAAAGAGGAACCTGAAGATTGGCCCAGAGCCTGGGTTACATGATACATCAATATAACAGATCACCTGGACAACCAGTCCAATCCGCATCTGTGTAGGATTCAACACAAAGATGGCTATGAGGAGAGACCAGACTGAACCGCAGGTTATTCTGAATTGTTTCTTGCCCCTTTGAATATACTGCAGCCTGAACTTGATTTTATGTTATTTGATTTTCCAATAAGCCCCATTGCTCTTTGGTACTTCCCCACTCTTCCAGTCTTAGACTCTTAGTTCTACCCTAAACTCAACAGTGAACAGGTTCTTTGTTCCTGTGGTTTAATTCTTGCACCATACACCTACAGTTGCTAATATCAACTTTCAATTTAAATCTTGCACAAACAAACTACAACAGGGGAACTGTCATAAGAAGCAAGGCAAGAAGGCCATAAAAAGGATCCTTTGCACATATTATCCAAGAAAGGAAAACAAATCAATTTTAAGAATAAAAATCGAGGGTAGAATATGCATTGTTGTAACCAATGAAAAGATTTGTGAACCAGAACAACCTTTGACAGGCTCTCAAAAAGCATCTCAAAGAACAGATCAATGCCCACATTTCCAACATCTCCTGTCTGTTGCTCGCCGAAGATATTTCCAAATCCTCTTATACCCATGTCTCTCTCTGCAAGTTGGAAACCTTGGCCCAGATCAGTACATTCCTCAAGAGCAGCAAGTCGCTCCTGAAATTCAAGCAAGAAGATGCATTGTACTTTAAACTACAGCAAGACAAAGTATTCAAGTCCCCGATGAAACAGCTGCAAATGAGTACACTTTAACTGATGCAATCATTGGACATTACAGCTGAAAATTTAAACATCTTATGCAGCAAGTAAAGACTAGGAACAGACTCTAAGATTCTTGATAGAAAATCTAAAACTCTTTGCCCACAATCCACACTCATGGAGTAGCAGATACAGTGACGCACCAATGCTTGGTCGGTCAGAAGTGACTTATCCGGGTAAAATAGGTGTGCATAAGCTTCCTTATCTGCACGTCCCACTCGTCCACGCAACTATTTCACAAAAGTTGAAGAACCAGCTTAGTCCCTTACCCATGAATGATACATTTGACAGAACACACAATAAATATATACCAAGTTTACTGCAGGAAGTATAGAAAACAAAATTTAATATCAAGAATCCAGTAATAAAATAAAGCAAGTAAAAAGCAAAATGGCAGTTCCCATTTTTGATAATTACAACTGTGTCATGTGCATGCTCGCATAACAGGCATAGATGCACACCCCTAAAAGAAACATTATTTTTGCAAAGCTTACATGCAGATAGCAGGATAATTCCTTTGATATTCTCACTATCTGCTTCAGCTTTCAGAATTTCAGTCCTAAAAGAATGAAAGGCTCAACATTTTCTTCTCGTATACTTTTTCTGAAACCAAGTTGAGTGAAACACTTCCATTATTTCCAGATGCTAAAAATGTTCTTTTTTCCTATCCAAATAAAAAGGAGCAAGAGGCAAAATCAACAACAGACAAATGACATTATAGTATTATACAGCATTTTCTACCAGAAGTTTGCTATCACATGGATGCATTTAAGGCTGCAGGTTGAACAAAATATTTAATTTTGTCATTATGTGATAAAACACCCCAGGATGGCAGCAAGCGGGGCAAAACAGTGAGCAACTCCAATCAAGACGAGAAGAACCTGCAGTTCAGTCAGGAGAGTACATCAACAACAAACAAACTCAGCCTCATCCCAATATAAAGGGGTCAGCAGTCAGCTACATGGATCCAAACGGAAAGAAAATAGTAAAAACTGAGATCTAAACATAGAAGAAGGGGAACGTTTTTAAAATATGGGGATAGAGATATCCTGAAAAAAAAAGAGCGTGATACATAGTGCACAAAACTAACTCCATCAGTGTTTGGTGCCGGTGCCAAGCTTGGTAAAGGAGGAGAGTTGGCGCGTTAGGTTGGCAGCTAGCATTTGGGTTGGGGGGTGGGGAGGCGGACGACATTGGGCCAGAGGGGGCCATCCCCCCCCCCCCATGAAAATTGATTAATTCTTTAATATTCCAGTCTCTCCCACATGTGAAATATCACATTTGGCCTCCAACAATATTGAGAACAACTTTAAAGTAAAATAATGGGTATAAATGTCACTTAATTAAAACTAGCTCCCAACCCAAGCCCCCTCGCCTCTCGTCCTCTCCTATTTACTCCTCCTATAAATGTGGGTTAAGGAAATTTTTGAAAAAAATCTATTAGGTTTCAAAATGTCATTCATAAACTAACCCTCAATCCGTATATTCTCTCCTCTCTCCTCTCCTATTATTCAATTCCCTCTATAAGTGTGAATTAAGGAAATTTGAAAAAAAACCTCCACAATAGGTACTCCTCTTCCCTCAATAATCCTCCAAAAACATGAATATCTCTGCATTCGTGCAATGTATTGACTAATGTGAATAAAATGTCTATACTAGTAACCAAAATAAGTACCATGGTTGCATCTCCTACCCAAAAAAATAAAAAAATAATGATTCAAACAAAAACAAAAATAGATCTAGGGCCCCATAAACATACTAGACTCAACTAAACCAGGACTCAACCGAAATTATAAAAAACCAAAATACCCGGGACAGAGGGCTTAGGGTATGGATGGGTAAGCTAACCAGGTCCTACACCCGAATCTGGCACATCAGTAAATGAAAGGTGAGATGACGACGGGATCGCAGTCCCCGCTCATCACATGTTAGGTGTCTGTTACCCAACAAAATAAGCATGCTGTAGGTAGGCAGATGTGATCCAATCTCATCAAACCAGCAGTAGGAACAGCTATAGATAGAGAGCCAAAGAATGTGAACTGAATTAGGAGGGAGGGAGAGAGTGGATAAGCTGTGGTGAAGCAAAAGTATGAAAGACCATCATGTTAGGAGAAGATCTATGTACCTCAAAACAAGAAAACCTATAAAAATTATGCAGAAAAATATGCCAAATGTATTAATACAAAATCAATCTACAAACCAAATGACCACGGTCCGCACCACAAAAGAAAAGGACACCTAACAGTGTGAAGCAGTGAGACGCAATACCATAGTCGGAAGAACAAACATATCAAACCGACCCCAAAAGTGTAGGCCCCACAAAAATATGTGGGCCTATGCCATGTAATAAAAAAGAAGGGAACCCCAAGGGCAAAGGGCCCACACAAAGGCGGCCAAAAAACAAGGCCCCCAACGGAAGGACAGACACGGCCCCCAACGAAGCTAGTCCGCCCGGGGGGGAATAAAAATAAAAGACAAAATGAAGAAGAAGAAGAAGAGAGAGAGAGAGAGGGAGAGAGACTAGCCCAACCACAGACACAACGGATAAAGCAGCAAGGGCAGAGGATGTGGGGCACGACAAGAAAGGAGGTCAAAGTCCCAATGGATAAGCGAAAAACAGATCGAAGGAAAGAAGAACAGCGGCAAACAACAAGCCAAGGAAGAACGCCAAGCGCAGAGCAAACCACAAGTCACCAAGCGGAGAGAGAGAGAGAGAGAGAGAGAGAGAGAGAGAGAGAGAGAGAGAGAGAGAGGAACGAAAAAAGCGGACGAACAGCAAACCAAGCAAAGGACAACCCGAGAAACAGAAGAAAAAAAGACAACACACAGGCACGGGCGAACACACACCAACCGAGACAGGCCAAGCCGGAGGAGCGGACGACGCAAGGAAGCAGACCCACAGACAACAGACAGCAGGAGCAAAACGAAGAAGCGAGGGAAAAGAAAGAGAGAACCCAAAAAAGGGGCCAGAGAGGCACAGAGCAGAGGAACGAGGAGGGGCGGGGCAAAAGAAGGAGGACGAACGAAGAACCAAGGCCAACCGGAACGGGGGGCGACACCGGGCGACACCACGGGTTAAGGAAAGCGGGACAGACGGGGGCCGCACCAGAACGAGGCACGACGAGGATGCCGGCCACCAAAGACGCAGAGAAGAAAACATCATCAGCCAATTTAAAGAATAAAAAAGAAACGAAGAAGCGCGCGAGGCTCGCGAGTGCAATATTGGATAAGGTACTTAAACATTATATTATTCAAGCTTACAATAGTTGAAACTTCGATCAAAACTTATATGTTACTTAAACATGAGTTCTTATTAGACATCGGTTCAAAGAATATAAAAGGTAACTTATTAAAAGATAAAAGGATAAAAGGGAATCTTATCTGAACGCTGATTCGTTCAGTTTGGATTTCCTTTATCCTACAGTCACATCAAACTTTTGATGACGTCATTACGGCGTCAACACCATCTTTGTAGTAGCATCTTTATGACGTCAGCACATCTTTACACAATTACTTTTCCTACTTCAAAATCTTCTGATGCAAGACTGATGATTTCTTCAATAGTCTCGTTGAACTTCAGAGGCTGATCGTCCATCATTTCCATGATTTGGGATCTGCTTCTCCTCTTAGCTTTTTTAGTTACCTTTTCTTCATGCTTCCTTTCATACTTTCTCAGGAAATAGGCAGCTTTCTTATTTTTCTTGAACATTCGTCCGAGTATCTGTCCATACTTATTTACCCATCTTGGAATGAGAAGATCTCCAAGTTCGGTAATAATTATTCTTCTAAATCTTTTATTGTACTCATTTCTTCTGGAAAATCTTCTATGGGCCATCTGATCTTGTGGAACTGGACGAACTGGGTCCACCATCTTCCGCTGCCATTAATTCTTTAACCTTCACCATCATTTCATCAATTGATTTAATATACTGTTGGATGGGAGATTCAAGAGCTTCTATAATCTATTTTTCTGAGGGGGGCTTATCTTTTGGGGCCTCATTTGTCCTTTTCTTATGTTTACTGACAAATGAAGTCATAATCTCGGATTCGTTCATGCCCAAGAGATCTTTCGCACGAAGCAAATGTGCTGTTAACTCTACTTTCTCGCTTTCAAGCTTGCGGTTTGCAAGCCTTAAGCTATTAACTTCTTCAACAAGGCGTAATGCAGACACCCTGTTTTTTTCACACTGTTCAGTGAGATCTTTGATCTCCATCTTTGTGACAGAACACTCATCACATGCCATAAGTGCTCCTTTGAAATCTTTTTGGTCAACTTTCTCAATTTTTGGATCTTTGTAGAAGTTGATACCAAGAGTTTTCCTGGCATCCTTCAAAGCTTCAGAAAGATTAATATAGCCTTTGTACAGAGGCTTGTCAAAGTTTCTGATACAAATAGAGACATCTGACCATTGTGTGTAAATTCCTGGAAGCTTTCCTTTAAACACAACATAATATCTATAGCTGGACTTTGACTTAGAATAAGCCATATTCATCTGATAATTTAAGCAATTCATGACTGAACTGAAGTAGTCACGTTTGCTTTTATCTGCTGGATCTTGGACACTCTGATGATGAGAAATCCAAAGATTATCTAAAATTGTTTTATCTTGTTCTTCAACTTCAAGTAAGACCTTGAATTGAAATCTTTCATCTATGGTGTAGAGATATCTCTTCCCATACATAATCTTCTTGGGTACATGCTTCTTTTTTAAGTTAGCACTTCCCATCCGTGGGACTTTATCTTTGCTGCTTCGGGAATTAACCACTGAAGCTATAATCTCTTCAATAGAAGTATCTTTTGACTGGGATCCAGTCATATCTTTGAGAGCTTCAGGCTGAGATTCAGCCATATCTAATTCCTGCAAATTATTTTCCAAATAAGGATCTAGACAATCCATCTGCAAGGAAATTATCTTTACCATTAATATGCTCAAAAGTAATATCAAAACCTTTATTAATAATAGTATCTCTAAAAATTAACCGTCTTTTTGGGAAATCTTTTTCTCATTTAAATTGTTATAGAATCTGACTATAGCTTGGCAGTCAGTTCTAGCAAGAATCTTTTTGTTTTGAAGAAAGAGTTCAAAAGCTTATAATCCTTTGATGATAGATTCAACTTCAAAATCTATTGCTGCCAAATTTTTGTTCTGGTGTAGACCAGAAGCATATCTGCAGACTTCTTCACTGGATTTAGGCGAGTATCCATTTGGTCTGATTTTGAGTATCGCTCCCCATCCTTCTTGTGAGCCATCTGTTTCAACAATGTGATAATAATTATCTTTTGGATATCTCATGGGTTTGATCGTAGAGACCAATTGTTTTATTCTTTGAACTAACTTAATATCCTGCTGATTAAATCTTTTTTCAGCTTTAGTGGAGGTCTTGGCATAGAGAGGGCCTAAGATTTTTCCCAAATCTTTTATAAAATTTCTGGCCTGATTGACCAGACCAATAAAAGATTTAATCTGAGTTGTTCCTTCGAGGACATCTGGGAATTCCAAGATTTTCTTTGAGATATGATCTTGTAATGATATCAGATCTTTTCCTAAGACAAGACCCAAGAAATTAATCTGTTCTTTAGCTATTTCTAATTTCTTTTTAGAGATAACTAATCCATGTTTAGCAAATAATTTGAAGGCTATGAGCAGGTGCTCAACATGCTGTTTCTCATTTTTGCTAAAGACTAAGATATCATCTATATAGACTGCAATAAATTCTCTATAGTCTAGGAATATCTGATCCATTCTGCGCTGGAACACAGAAGGATCATTCTTTAGTCCAAAGGGCATTACATTCCATTCGTAATGTCCTCTGCTTGTTGTAAAAGCAGTCCATGGAATTGAATCTTTGTGGACCTTTATCTGGTGGAATCCAGATTTAAGATCGAATTTGCTGAAAATCATTGCTTTGTCTATTAGTGAGACAAGGAAATCTACTGGGGATGTTGTATGCATCGTCCTCAGTATTGTCATTCAATCTTTTGTAGTTTATCACCATTCTACTTTTTCCTCTTTTCTTTTCTGATTCTTTAATTACTATGAAGGCAGCTGATCTGTGAGGACTATTAGAATCTTGTACTAATCTAAGTTCTTTAGGGTGCATATCAAATTCTTCATCATCTTTGGGATTATACTTAGGGTTTCCTGTAACAATCCTCATATCTTGGTTTTTTAATTTCTACTCAATCATTGGCCTATCTATATGCCAAAATTCTAAAGGATTTTTATCCTGTATAATCTTTGATGTTTCTAATTTTTCTAGAACCTTTTGAATTGTCAGTTCATGGAAATTAGATTCAAATCTTCTAAAATCTAAATAATCTGTTTCAATTTCATAACAAGAATTAAACTCATATTCTTCTTCTAATAATTCTTGTTCTATTTTGAACTCAAAATTTTCATCTTCTTCAATATCTAAGGCAATCTTACAAGAACCTGGGATTTTGCATTTGAAATCAAGAAATGGTTTTACCTTATCCACCACGGTTCGCTCGCTATTCTGGGAACTGGAATAGGGAAGAGTTGGGATCATAATACTCTGCCTATTAATCTGAACATAGTGCTTATTAATTTGTAAAGCACCATTAAAGCTTAGAATAAAGTTGAGTCCAATAAGTAAGTTATCCCACGGAGTGGGTCTTGGACAAACTTTACCCATCTGGAACCACTGACTTTGTCCACAATTAGTTTTGAAACTAATTAACGAATTTTTCAGCATCTTATCTATTGTGTGGGGTATGCCATCTATTCCTCTACTGATAGTGGGGGGTATATCTACTAAGAACATTGGGTCATTGAACCATTTAGGGTTCATTATACTAATTGTACAACCGGTATCTATTATTCCAATTAAGGAAACTATTTTATTTCCAACTTTAACTTGACATTCTACCTTAATAGATTTTAAATCATCCTTTGTTTGGCAGAGAGGAATCTGTATCTCATTGGGAATCTGGTTTGAGGTCTGAGCTGAGGTGCTTGGTTGTGGTTGGTTTGTAGAACCAAAACCTCCTCTTCTCATAATTTCAGGGCCAATACCATAATTTGGTACAATTATGATTTGGGCAATCTTTTCTCCTTCGGAGATCACTATCTCTTTATCACTGTGGTTCATCATACAAATCTTTATGGAATCTGTATAATCTGCATCTAACACACCTCCAAGGATTTGCACACCTTGTGATGCATACTAAGATCTATCTTTGGCTATCATTCCAAACTTATTACTAATGGTGTAAGTAACAAACGTGTCAATGATAGTTAGCTTTTGGGGTTCAAGGATACAATCATATGGAATAAATATATCATATCCTAAGCTTTATTTTGTAGATTTTCGAGGATG